>NW_028227350.1:192925-220463 GCF_978045245.1 Mus caroli
AGTGTACTACATAGTATATGAGTGAGTTGCACTGAAAAACCTAGAATTTACTGAAAAACCCGCATTAGACGAAATGCACAGTGTAGTACATTGTATATGAGTGAGTTGCACTGAAAAACTTAGAATTTACTGAAAAACCCGCATTAGACGAAATGCACACTGTAGTACATAGTATATGAGTGAGTTGCACTGAAAAACTTAGAATTTACTGAAAAACCCGCATTAGACGAAATGCACAGTGTAGTACATTGTATATGAGTGAGTTGCACTGAAAAACTTATAATTTACTGAAAAACCGGCATTAGACGAAATGCACAGTCAGTACATTGTATATGAGTGAGTTGCACTGAAAAACTTAGCATTTACTGAAAAACCCGCATTAGACGAAATGCACACTGTAGTACATAGTATATGAGTGAGTTGCACTGAAAAACTTAGAATTTACTGAAAAACCCGCATTAGACAAAATGCACAGTGTAGTACATAGTATATGGGTGAGTTGCACTGAAAAACTTAGAATTTACTGAAAAACCCGCATTAGAGGAAATGCACAGTGTAGTACATTGTATATGAGTGAGTTGCACTGAAAAACTTAGAATTTACTGAAAAACCCGCATTAGACGAAATGCACAGTGTAGTACATTGTATATGAGTGAGTTGCACTGAAAAACTTAGAATTAACTGAAAAACCCGCATTAGACGAAATGCACAGTGTAGTACATTGTATATGAGTGAGTTGCACTGAAAAACTTAGAATTTACTGAAAAACCCGCATTAGACGAAATGCACAGTGTAGTACATAGTATATGAGTGAGTTGCACTGAAAAACTTAGAATTTACTGAAAAACCCGCATTAGATGAAATGCACAGTGTAGTACATTGTATATGAGTGAGTTGCACTGAAAAACTTAGAATTTACTGAAAAACCCGCATTAGACGAAATGCACACTGTAGTACATAGTATATGAGTGAGTTGCACTGAAAAACTTAGAATTTACTGAAAAACCCGCATTAGACAAAATGCACAGTGTAGTACATAGTATATGAGTGAGTTGCACTGAAAAACTTAGAATTTACTGAAAAACCCGCATTAGACGAAATGCACAGTGTAGTACATTGTATATGAGTGAGTTGCACTGAAAAACTTAGAATTTACTGAAAAACCCGCATTAGACGAAATGCACAGTGTAGTACATTGTATATGAGTGAGTTGCACTGAAAAACTTAGAATTTACTGAAAAACCCGCCTTAGACGAAATGCACCGTGTAGTACATTGTATATGAGTGAGTTGCACTGAAAAACTTAGAATTTACTGAAAAACCCGCATTAGACGAAATGCACAGTGTAGTACATTGTATATGAGTGAGTTGCACTGAAAAACTTAGAATTTACTGAAAAACCCGCATTAGACGAAATGCACAGTGTAGTATAATGTATATGAGTGAGTTGCACTGAAAAACTTAGAATTTACTGAAAAACCCGCATTAGAAGAAATGCACAGTGTAGTACATTGTATATGAGTGAGTTGCACTGAAAAACTTAGAATTTACTGAAAAATCCGCATTAGACGAAATGCACAGTGTACTACATAGTATATGAGTGAGTTGCACTGAAAAACTTAGAATTTACTGAAAAACCCGCATTAGACGAAATGCACAGTGTAGTACATTGTATATGAGTGAGTTGCACTGAAAAACTTAGAATTTACTGAAAAACCCGCATTAGACGAAATGCACAGTGTAGTACATAGTATATGAGTGAGTTGCACTGAAAAAATTAGAATTTACTGAAAAACCCGCATTAGACGAAATGCACAGTGTAGTACATTGTATATGAGTGAGTTGTACTGAAAAACTTAGAATTTACTGAAAAACCCGCATTAGACGAAATGCACAGTGTACTACATAGTATATGAGTGAGTTGCACTGAAAAACCTAGAATTTACTGAAAAACCCGCATTAGACGAAATGCACAGTGTAGTACATTGTATATGAGTGAGTTGCACTGAAAAACTTAGAATTTACTGAAAAACCCGCATTAGACGAAATGCACAGTGTAGTATAATGTATATGAGTGAGTTGCACTGAAAAACTTAGAATTTACTGAAAAACCCGCATTAGAAGAAATGCACAGTGTAGTACATTGTATATGAGTGAGTTGCACTGAAAAAATTAGAATTTACTGAAAAATCCGCATTAGACGAAATGCACAGTGTACTACATAGTATATGAGTGAGTTGCACTGAAAAACTTAGAATTTACTGAAAAACCCGCATTAGACGAAATGCACAGTGTAGTACATTGTATATGAGTGAGTTGCACTGAAAAACTTAGAATTTACTGAAAAACCCGCATTAGACGAAATGCACAGTGTAGTACATTGTATATGAGTGAGTTGCACTGAAAAAATTAGAATTTACTGAAAAACCCGCATTAGACGAAATGCACAGTGTAGTACATTGTATATGAGTGAGTTGTACTGAAAAACTTAGAATTTACTGAAAAACCCGCATTAGACGAAATGCACAGTGTACTACATAGTATATGAGTGAGTTGCACTGAAAAACCTAGAATTTACTGAAAAACCCGCATTAGACGAAATGCACAGTGTAGTACATTGTATATGAGTGAGTTGCACTGAAAAACTTAGAATTTACTGAAAAACCCGCATTAGACGAAATGCACACTGTAGTACATAGTATATGAGTGAGTTGCACTGAAAAACTTATAATTTACTGAAAAACCCGCATTAGACAAAATGCACAGTGTAGTACATTGTATATGAGTGAGTTGAACTGAAAAACTTAGAATTTACTGAAAAACCCCGCATTAGACGAAATGCACAATGTAGTACATAGTATATGAGTGAGTTGCACTGAAAAAATTAGAATTTACTGAAAAACCCGCATTAGACGAAATGCACAGTGTACTACATAGTATATGAGTGAGTTGCACTGAAAAACCTAGAATTTACTGAAAAACCCGCATTAGACGAAATGCACAGTGTAGTACATTGTATATGAGTGAGTTGCACTGAAAAACTTAGAATTTACTGAAAAACCCGCATTAGACGAAATGCACACTGTAGTACATAGTATATGAGTGAGTTGCACTGAAAAACTTAGAATTTACTGAAAAACCCGCATTAGACGAAATGCACAGTGTAGTACATTGTATATGAGTGAGTTGCACTGAAAAACTTATAATTTACTGAAAAACCGGCATTAGACGAAATGCACAGTCAGTACATTGTATATGAGTGAGTTGCACTGAAAAACTTAGCATTTACTGAAAAACCCGCATTAGACAAAATGCACACTGTAGTACATAGTATATGAGTGAGTTGCACTGAAAAACTTAGAATTTACTGAAAAACCCGCATTAGACAAAATGCACAGTGTAGTACATAGTATATGGGTGAGTTGCACTGAAAAACTTAGAATTTACTGAAAAACCCGCATTAGAGGAAATGCACAGTGTAGTACATTGTATATGAGTGAGTTGCACTGAAAAACTTAGAATTTACTGAAAAACCCGCATTAGACGAAATGCACAGTGTAGTACATTGTATATGAGTGAGTTGCACTGAAAAACTTAGAATTAACTGAAAAACCCGCATTAGACGAAATGCACAGTGTAGTACATTGTATATGAGTGAGTTGCACTGAAAAACTTAGAATTTACTGAAAAACCCGCATTAGACGAAATGCACAGTGTAGTACATAGTATATGATTGAGTTGCACTGAAAAACTTAGAATTTACTGAAAAACCCGCATTAGATGAAATGCACAGTGTAGTACATTGTATATGAGTGAGTTGCACTGAAAAACTTAGAATTTACTGAAAAACCCGCATTAGACGAAATGCACACTGTAGTACATAGTATATGAGTGAGTTGCACTGAAAAACTTAGAATTTACTGAAAAACCCGCATTAGACAAAATGCACAGTGTAGTACATAGTATATGAGTGAGTTGCACTGAAAAACTTAGAATTTACTGAAAAACCCGCATTAGACGAAATGCACAGTGTAGTACATTGTATATGAGTGAGTTGCACTGAAAAACTTAGAATTTACTGAAAAACCCGCATTAGACGAAATGCACAGTGTAGTACATTGTATATGAGTGAGTTGCACTGAAAAACTTAGACTTTACTGAAAAACCCGAATTAGACGAAATGCACCGTGTAGTACATTGTATATGAGTGAGTTGCACTGAAAAACTTAGAATTTACTGAAAAACCCGCATTAGACGAAATGCACAGTGTAGTACATTGTATATTAGTGAGTTGCACTGAAAAACTTAGAATTTACTGAAAAACCCGCATTAGACGAAATGCACAGTGTAGTATAATGTATATGAGTGAGTTGCACTGAAAAACTTAGAATTTACTGAAAAACCCGCATTAGAAGAAATGCACAGTGTAGTACATTGTATGAGTGAGTTGCACTGAAAAACTTAGAATTTACTGAAAAATCCGCATTAGACGAAATGCACAGTGTACTACATAGTATATGAGTGAGTTGCACTGAAAAACTTAGAATTTACTGAAAAACCCGCATTAGACGAAATGCACAGTGTAGTACATTGTATATGAGTGAGTTGCACTGAAAAACTTAGAATTTACTGAAAAACCCGCATTAGACGAAATGCACAGTGTAGTACATAGTATATGAGTGAGTTGCACTGAAAAAATTAGAATTTACTGAAAAACCCGCATTAGACGAAATGCACAGTGTAGTACATTGTATATGAGTGAGTTGTACTGAAAAACTTAGAATTTACTGAAAAACCCGCATTAGACGAAATGCACAGTGTACTACATAGTATATGAGTGAGTTGCACTGAAAAACCTAGAATTTACTGAAAAACCCGCATTAGACGAAATGCACAGAGTAGTACATTGTATATGAGTGAGTTGCACTGAAAAACTTAGAATTTACTGAAAAACCCGCATTAGACGAAATGCACAGTGTAGTACATTGTATATGAGTGAGTTGCACTGAAAAACTTAGAATTTACTGAAAAACCCGCATTAGACGAAATGCACAGTGTAGTATAATGTATATGAGTGAGTTGCACTGAAAAACTTAGAATTTACTGAAAAACCCGCATTAGAAGAAATGCACAGTGTAGTACATTGTATATGAGTGAGTTGCACTGAAAAACTTAGAATTTACTGAAAAATCCGCATTAGACGAAATGCACAGTGTACTACATAGTATATGAGTGAGTTGCACTGAAAAACTTAGAATTTACTGAAAAACCTGCATTAGACGAAATGCACAGTGTAGTACATTGTATATGAGTGAGTTGCACTGAAAAACTTAGAATTTACTGAAAAACCCGCATTAGACGAAATGCACAGTGTAGTACATAGTATATGAGTGAGTTGCACTGAAAAAATTAGAATTTACTGAAAAACCCGCATTAGACGAAATGCACAGTGTAGTACATTGTATATGAGTGAGTTGTACTGAAAAACTTAGAATTTACTGAAAAACCCGCATTAGACGAAATGCACAGTGTACTACATAGTATATGAGTGAGTTGCACTGAAAAACCTAGAATTTACTGAAAAACCCGCATTAGACGAAATGCACAGTGTAGTACATTGTATATGAGTGAGTTGCACTGAAAAACTTAGAATTTACTGAAAAACCCGCATTAGACGAAATGCACACTGTAGTACATAGTATATGAGTGAGTTGCACTGAAAAACTTATAATTTACTGAAAAACCCGCATTAGACAAAATGCACAGTGTAGTACATTGTATATGAGTGAGTTGCACTGAAAAACTTAGAATTTACTGAAAAACCCGCATTAGACGAAATGCACAGTGTAGTACATAGTATATGAGTGAGTTGCACTGAAAAAATTAGAATTTACTGAAAAACCCGCATTAGACGAAATGCACAGTGTACTACATAGTATATGAGTGAGTTGCACTGAAAAACCTAGAATTTACTGAAAAACCCACATTAGACGAAATGCACAGTGTAGTACATTGTATATGAGTGAGTTGCACTGAAAAACTTAGAATTTACTGAAAAACCCGCATTAGACGAAATGCACACTGTAGTACGTAGTATATGAGTGAGTTGCACTGAAAAACTTAGAATTTACTGAAAAACCCGCATTAGACGAAATGCACAGTGTAGTACATTGTATATGAGTGAGTTGCACTGAAAAACTTATAATTTACTGAAAAACCGGCATTAGACGAAATGCACAGTCAGTACATTGTATATGAGTGAGTTGCACTGAAAAACTTAGCATTTACTGAAAAACCCGCATTAGACGAAATGCACACTGTAGTACATAGTATATGAGTGAGTTGCACTGAAAAACTTAGAATTTACTGAAAAACCCGCATTAGACAAAATGCACAGTGTAGTACATAGTATATGGGTGAGTTGCACTGAAAAACTTATAATTTACTGAAAAACCCGCATTAGAGGAAATGCACAGTGTAGTACATTGTATATGAGTGAGTTGCACTGAAAAACTTAGAATTTACTGAAAAACCCGCATTAGACGAAATGCACAGTGTAGTACATTGTATATGAGTGAGTTGCACTGAAAAACTTAGAATTTACTGAAAAACCCGCATTAGACGAAATGCACCGTGTAGTACATTGTATATGAGTGAGTTGCACTGAAAAATTTAGAATTTACTGAAAAACCCGCATTAGACGAAATGCACAGTGTAGTACATTGTATATGAGTGAGTTGCACTGAAAAACTTAGAATTTACTGAAAAACCCGCATTAGACGAAATGCACAGTGTAGTACATTGTATATGAGTGAGTTGCACTGAAAAACTTAGAATTTACTGAAAAACCCGCATTAGACGAAATGCACAGTGTAGTACATTGTATATGAGTGAGTTGCACTGAAAAACTTAGAATTTACTGAAAAACCCGCATTAGACGAAATGCACAGTGTAGTACATAGTATATGAGTGAGTTGCACTGAAAAACTTAGAATTTACTGAAAAACCCACATTAGATGAAATGCACAGTGTAGTACATTGTATATGAGTGAGTTGCACTGAAAAACTTAGAATTTACTGAAAAACCCGCATTAGACGAAATGCACACTGTAGTACATAGTATATGAGTGAGTTGCACTGAAAAACTTAGAATTTACTGAAAAACCCGCATTAGACAAAATGCACAGTGTAGTACATAGTATATGAGTGAGTTGCACTGAAAAACTTAGAATTTACTGAAAAACCCGCATTAGACGAAATGCACAGTGTAGTACATTGTATATGAGTGAGTTGCACTGAAAAACTTAGAATTTACTGAAAAACCCGCATTAGACGAAATGCACAGTGTAGTACATTGTATATGAATGAGTTGCACTGAAAAACTTAGAATTTACTGAAATACCCGCATTAGACGAAATGCACCGTGTAGTACATTGTATATGAGTGAGTTGCACTGAAAAACTTAGAATTTACTGAAAAACCCGCATTAGACGAAATGCACAGTGTAGTACATTGTATATGAGTGAGTTGCACTGAAAAACTTAGAATTTACTGAAAAACCCGCATTAGACGAAATGCACACTGTAGTACATAGTATATGAGTGAGTTGCACTGAAAAACTTAGAATTACTGAAAAACCCGCATTAGACGAAATGCACACTGTAGTACATAGTATATGAGTGAGTTGCACTGAAAAACTTAGAATTTACTGAAAAACCCGCATTAGACGAAATGCACAGTGTAGTACATTGTATATGAGTGAGTTGCACTGAAAAACTTAGAATTTACTGAAAAACCCGCATTAGACGAAATGCACAGTGTAGTACATAGTATATGAGTGAGTTGCACTGAAAAAATTAGAATTTACTGAAAAACCCGCATTAGACCAAATGCACAGTGTAGTACATTGTATATGAGTGAGTTGTACTGAAAAACTTAGAATTTACTGAAAAACCCGCATTAGACGAAATGCACAGTGTACTACATAGTATATGAGTGAGTTGCACTGAAAAACCTAGAATTTACTGAAAAACCCGCATTAGACGAAATGCACAGTGTAGTACATTGTATATGAGTGAGTTGCACTGAAAAACTTAGAATTTACTGAAAAACCCGCATTAGACGAAATGCACAGTGTAGTACATAGTATATGAGTGAGTTGCACTGAAAAAATTAGAATTTACTGAAAAACCCGCATTAGACGAAATGCACAGTGTACTATATAGTATATGAGTGAGTTGCACTGAAAAACCTAGAATTTACTGAAAAACCCGCATTAGACGAAATGCACAGTGTAGTACATTGTATATGAGTGAGTTGCACTGAAAAACTTAGAATTTACTGAAAAACCCGCATTAGACGAAATGCACACTGTAGTACATAGTATATGAGTGAGTTGCACTGAAAAACTTAGAATTTACTGAAAAACCCGCATTAGACGAAATGCACAGTGTAGTACATTGTATATGAGTGAGTTGCACTGAAAAACTTATAATTTACTGAAAAACCGGCATTAGACGAAATGCACAGTCAGTACATTGTATATGAGTGAGTTGCACTGAAAAACTTAGCATTTACTGAAAAACCCGCATTAGACGAAATGCACACTGTAGTACATAGTATATGAGTGAGTTGCACTGAAAAACTTAGAATTTACTGAAAAACCCGCATTAGACAAAATGCACAGTGTAGTACATAGTATATGGGTGAGTTGCACTGAAAAACTTAGAATTTACTGAAAAACCCGCATTAGAGGAAATGCACAGTGTAGTACATTGTATATGAGTGAGTTGCACTGAAAAACTTAGAATTTACTGAAAAACCCGCATTAGACGAAATGCACAGTGTAGTACATTGTATATGAGTGAGTTGCACTGAAAAACTTAGAATTTACTGAAAAACCCGCATTAGACGAAATGCACAGTGTAGTACATTGTATATGAGTGAGTTGCACTGAAAAACTTAGAATTTACTTAAAAACCCGCATTAGACGAAATGCACAGTGTAGTACATAGTATATGAGTGATTTGCACTGAAAAACTTAGAATTTACTGAAAAACCCTCATTAGATGAAATGCACAGTGTAGTACATTGTATATGAGTGAGTTGCACTGAAAAACTTAGAATTTACTGAAAAACCCGCATTAGATGAAATGCACACTGTAGTACATAGTATATGAGTGAGTTGCACTGAAAAACTTAGAATTTACTGAAAAACCCGCATTAGACAAAATGCACAGTGTAGTACATAGTATATGAGTGAGTTGCACTGAAAAACTTAGATTTTACTGAAAAACCCGCATTAGACGAAATGCACAGTGTAGTACATTGTATATGAGTGAGTTGCACTGAAAAACTTAGAATTTACTGAAAAACCCGCATTAGACGAAATGCACAGTGTAGTACATTGTATATGAGTGAGTTGCACTGAAAAACTTAGAATTTACTGAAAAACCCGCATTAGACGAAATGCACCGTGTAGTACATTGTATATGAGTGAGTTGCACTGAAAATCTTAGAATTTACTGAAAAACCCGCATTAGACGAAATGCACAGTGTAGTACATTGTATATGAGTGAGTTGCACTGAAAAACTTAGAATTTACTGAAAAACCCGCATTAGACGAAATGCACACTGTAGTACATAGTATATGAGTGAGTTGCACTGAAAAACTTAGAATTTACTGAAAAACCCGCATTAGACAAAATGCACAGTGTAGTACATAGTATATGAGTGAGTTGCACTGAAAAACTTAGAATTTACTGAAAAACCGGCATTAGACGAAATGCACAGTGTAGTACATTGTATATGAGTGAGTTGCACTGAAAAACTTAGAATTTACTGAAAAACCCGCATTAGACGAAATGCACAGTGTAGTACATTGTATATGAGTGAGTTGCACTGAAAAACTTAGAATTTACTGAAAAACCCGCATTAGACGAAATGCACCGTGTAGTACATTGTATATGAGTGAGTTGCACTGAAAAACTTAGAATTTACTGAAAAACCCGCATTAGACGAAATGCACAGTGTAGTACATTGTATATGAGTGAGTTGCACTGAAAAACTTAGAATTTACTGAAAAACCCGCATTAGACGAAATGCACACTGTAGTACATAGTATATGAGTGAGTTGCACTGAAAAACTTAGAATTTACTGAAAAACCCGCATTAGACGAAATGCACACTGTAGTACATAGTATATGAGTGAGTTGCACTGAAAAACTTAGAATTTACTGAAAAACCCGCATTAGACGAAATGCACAGTGTAGTACATTGTATATGAGTGAGTTGCACTGAAAAACTTAGAATTTACTGAAAAACCCGCATTAGACGAAATGCACAGTGTAGTACATAGTATATGAGTGAGTTGCACTGAAAAAATTAGAATTTACTGAAAAACCCGCATTAGACGAAATGCACAGTGTAGTACATTGTATATGAGTGAGTTGTACTGAAAAACTTAGAATTTACTGAAAAACCCGCATTAGACGAAATGCACAGTGTACTACATAGTATATGAGTGAGTTGCACTGAAAAACCTAGAATTTACTGAAAAACCCTCATTAGATGAAATGCACAGTGTAGTACATTGTATATGAGTGAGTTGCACTGAAAAACTTAGAATTTACTGAAAAACCCGCATTAGACGAAATGCACACTGTAGTACATAGTATATGAGTGAGTTGCACTGAAAAACTTAGAATTTACTGAAAAACCCGCATTAGACAAAATGCACAGTGTAGTACATAGTATATGAGTGAGTTGCACTGAAAAACTTAGATTTTACTGAAAAACCCGCATTAGACGAAATGCACAGTGTAGTACATTGTATATGAGTGCGTTGCACTGAAAAACTTAGAATTTACTGAAAAACCCGCATTAGACGAAATGCACAGTGTAGTACATTGTATATGAGTGAGTTGCACTGAAAAACTTAGAATTTACTGAAAAACCCGCATTAGACGAAATGCACCGTGTAGTACATTGTATATGAGTGAGTTGCACTGAAAATCTTAGAATTTACTGAAAAACCCGCATTAGACGAAATGCACAGTGTAGTACATTGTATATGAGTGAGTTGCACTGAAAAACTTAGAATTTACTGAAAAACCTGCATTAGAAGAAATGCACACTGTAGTACATAGTATATGAGTGAGTTGCACTGAAAAACTTAGAATTTACTGAAAAACCCGCATTAGACAAAATGCACAGTGTAGTACATAGTATATGAGTGAGTTGCACTGAAAAACTTAGAATTTACTGAAAAACCGGCATTAGACGAAATGCACAGTGTAGTACATTGTATATGAGTGAGTTGCACTGAAAAACTTAGAATTTACTGAAAAACCCGCATTAGACGAAATGCACAGTGTAGTACATTGTATATGAGTGAGTTGCACTGAAAAACTTAGAATTTACTGAAAAACCCGCATTAGACGAAATGCACCGTGTAGTACATTGTATATGAGTGAGTTGCACTGAAAAACTTAGAATTTACTGAAAAACCCGCATTAGACGAAATGCACAGTGTAGTACATTGTATATGAGTGAGTTGCACTGAAAAACTTAGAATTTACTGAAAAACCCGCATTAGACGAAATGCACACTGTAGTACATAGTATATGAGTGAGTTGCACTGAAAAACTTAGAATTTACTGAAAAACCCGCATTAGACGAAATGCACACTGTAGTACATAGTATATGAGTGAGTTGCACTGAAAAACTTAGAATTTACTGAAAAACCCGCATTAGACGAAATGCACAGTGTAGTACATTGTATATGAGTGAGTTGCACTGAAAAACTTAGAATTTACTGAAAAACCCGCATTAGACGAAATGCACAGTGTAGTACATAGTATATGAGTGAGTTGCACTGAAAAAATTAGAATTTACTGAAAAACCCGCATTAGACGAAATGCACAGTGTAGTACATTGTATATGAGTGAGTTGTACTGAAAAACTTAGAATTTACTGAAAAACCCGCATTAGACGAAATGCACAGTGTACTACATAGTATATGAGTGAATTGCACTGAAAAACCTAGAATTTACTGAAAAACCCGCATTAGACGAAATGCACAGTGTAGTACATTGTATATGAGTGAGTTGCACTGAAAAACTTAGAATTTACTGAAAAACCCGCATTAGACGAAATGCACACTGTAGTACATAGTATATGAGTGAGTTGCACTGAAAAACTTATAATTTACTGAAAAACCCGCATTAGACAAAATGCACAGTGTAGTACATTGTATATGAGTGAGTTGCACTGAAAAACTTAGAATTTACTGAAAAACCCGCATTAGACGAAATGCACAGTGTAGTACATAGTATATGAGTGAGTTGCACTGAAAAAATTAGAATTTACTGAAAAACCCGCATTAGACGAAATGCACAGTGTACTACATAGTATATGAGTGAGTTGCACTGAAAAACCTAGAATTTACTGAAAAACCCGCATTAGACGAAATGCACAGTGTAGTACATTGTATATGAGTGAGTTGCACTGAAAAACTTAGAATTTACTGAAAAACCCGCATTAGACGAAATGCACACTGTAGTACATAGTATATGAGTGAGTTGCACTGAAAAACTTAGAATTTACTGAAAAACCCGCATTAGACGAAATGCACAGTGTAGTACATTGTATATGAGTGAGTTGCACTGAAAAACTTATAATTTACTGAAAAACCGGCATTAGACGAAATGCACAGTCAGTACATTGTATATGAGTGAGTTGCACTGAAAAACTTAGCATTTACTGAAAAACCCGCATTAGACGAAATGCACACTGTAGTACATAGTATATGAGTGAGTTGCACTGAAAAACTTAGAATTTACTGAAAAACCCGCATTAGACAAAATGCACAGTGTAGTACATAGTATATGGGTGAGTTGCACTGAAAAACTTAGAATTTACTGAAAAACCCGCATTAGAGGAAATGCACAGTGTAGTACATTGTATATGAGTGAGTTGCACTGAAAAACTTAGAATTTACTGAAAAACCCGCATTAGACGAAATGCACAGTGTAGTACATTGTATATGAGTGAGTTGCACTGAAAAACTTAGAATTTACTGAAAAACCCGCATTAGACGAAATGCACAGTGTAGTACATTGTATATGAGTGAGTTGCACTGAAAAACTTAGAATTTACTGAAAAACCCGCATTAGACGAAATGCACAGTGTAGTACATAGTATATGAGTGAGTTGCACTGAAAAACTTAGAATTTACTGAAAAACCCGCATTAGATGAAATGCACAGTGTAGTACATTGTATATGAGTGAGTTGCACTGAAAAACTTAGAATTTACTGAAAAACCCGCATTAGACGAAATGCACACTGTAGTACATAGTATATGAGTGAGTTGCACTGAAAAACTTAGAATTTACTGAAAAACCCGCATTAGACAAAATGCACAGTGTAGTACATAGTATATGAGTGAGTTGCACTGAAAAACTTAGATTTTACTGAAAAACCCGCATTAGACGAAATGCACAGTGTAGTACATTGTATATGAGTGAGTTGCACTGAAAAACTTAGAATTTACTGAAAAATCCGCATTAGACGAAATGCACAGTGTAGTACATTGTATATGAGTGAGTTGCACTGAAAAACTTAGAATTTACTGAAAAACCCGCATTAGACGAAATGCACCGTGTAGTACATTGTATATGAGTGAGTTGCACTGAAAAACTTAGAATTTACTGAAAAACCCGCATTAGACGAAATGCACAGTGTAGTACATTGTATATGAGTGAGTTGCACTGAAAAACTTAGAATTTACTGAAAAACCCGCATTAGACGAAATGCACACTGTAGTACATAGTATATGAGTGAGTTGCACTGAAAAACTTAGAATTTACTGAAAAACCCGCATTAGACGAAATGCACACTGTAGTACATAGTATATGAGTGAGTTGCACTGAAAAACTTATAATTTACTGAAAAACCCGCATTAGACGAAATGCACAGTGTAGTACATTGTATATGAGTGAGTTGCACTGAAAAACTTAGAATTTACTGAAAAACCCGCATTAGAGGAAATGCACAGTGTAGTACATTGTATATGAGTGAGTTGCACTGAAAAACTTAGAATTTACTGAAAAACCCGCATTAGACGAAATGCACACTGTAGTACATAGTATATGAGTGAGTTGCACTGAAAAACTTAGAATTTACTGAAAAACCCGCATTAGACGAAATGCACAGTGTACTACATTGTATATGAGTGAGTTGCACTGAAAAACTTATAATTTACTGAAAAACCAGCATTAGACGAAATGCACAGTCAGTATATTGTATATGAGTAAGTTGCACTGAAAAACTTAGAATTTACTGAAAAACCCGCATTAGACGAAATGTACAGTGTAGTACATAGTATATGAGTGAGTTGCACTGAAAAACTTAGAATTTACTGAAAAACCCGCATTAGACAAAATGCACAGTGTAGTACATAGTATATGGGTGAGTTGCACTGAAAAACTTAGAATTTACTGAAAAACCCGCATTAGACGAAATGCACAGTGTAGTACATTGTATATGAGTGAGTTGCACTGAAAAACTTAGAATTTACTGAAAAACCCGCATTAGACGAAATGCACAGTGTAGTACATTGTATATGAGTGAGTTGCACTGAAAAACTTAGAATTTACTGAAAAACCCGCATTAGACGAAATGCACAGTGTAGTACATAGTATATGAGTGAGTTGCACTGAAAAACTTAGAATTTACTGAAAAACCCGCATTAGACGAAATGCACAGTGTAGTACATTGTATATGAGTGAGTTGCACTGAAAAACTTAGAATTTACTGAAAAACCCGCATTAGATGAAATGCACAGTGTAGTACATTGTATATGAGTGAGTTGCACTGAAAAACTTAGAATTTACTGAAAAACCCGCATTAGACGAAATGCACAGTGTAGTACATTGTATATGAGTGAGTTGCACTGAAAAACTTAGAATTTACTGAAAAACCCGCATTAGACGAAATGCACAGTGTAGTATAATGTATATGAGTGAGTTGCACTGAAAAACTTAGAATTTACTGAAAAACCCGCATTAGAAGAAATGCACAGTGTAGTACATTGTATATGAGTGAGTTGCACTGAAAAACTTAGAATTTACTGAAAAATCCGCATTAGACGAAATGCACAGTGTACTACATAGTATATGAGTGAGTTGCACTGAAAAACTTAGAATTTACTGAAAAACCCGCATTAGACGAAATGCACAGTGTAGTACATTGTATATGAGTGAGTTGCACTGAAAAACTTAGAATTTACTGAAAAACCCGCATTAGACGAAATGCACAGTGTAGTACATAGTATATGAGTGAGTTGCACTGAAAAAATTAGAATTTACTGAAAAACCCGCATTAGACGAAATGCACAGTGTAGTACATTGTATATGAGTGAGTTGTACTGAAAAACTTAGAATTTACTGAAAAACCCGCATTAGACGAAATGCACAGTGTACTACATAGTATATGAGTGAGTTGCACAGAAAAACCTAGAATTTACTGAAAAACCCGCATTAGACGAAATGCACAGTGTAGTACATTGTATATGAGTGAGTTGCACTGAAAAACTTAGAATTTACTGAAAAACCCGCATTAGACGAAATGCACACTGTAGTACATAGTATAGGAGTGAGTTGCAATGAAAAACTTATAATTTACTGAAAAACCTGCATTAGACAAAATGCACAGTGTAGTACATAGTATATGGGTGAGTTGCACTGAAAAACTTAGAATTTACTGAAAAACCCGCATTAGAGGAAATGCACAGTGTAGTACATTGTATATGAGTGAGTTGCACTGAAAAACTTAGAATTTACTGAAAAACCCGCATTAGACGAAATGCACAGTGTAGTATAATGTATATGAGTGAGTTGCACTGAAAAACTTAGAATTTACTGAAAAACCCGCATTAGAAGAAATGCACAGTGTAGTACATTGTATATGAGTGAGTTGCACTGAAAAACTTAGAATTTACTGAAAAACCCGCATTAGACGAAATGCACAGTGTAGTACATTGTATATGAGTGAGTTGCACTGAAAAACTTAGAATTTACTGAAAAACCCGCATTAGACGAAATGCACAGTGTAGTACATTGTATATGAGTGAGTTGCACTGAAAAAATTAGAATTTACTGAAAAACCCGCATTAGACGAAATGCACAGTGTAGTACATAGTATATGAGTGAGTTGCACTGAAAAAATTAGAATTTACTGAAAAACCCGCATTAGACGAAATGCACAGTGTAGTACATTGTATATGAGTGAGTTGCACTGAAAAACTTATAATTTACTGAAAAACCAGCATTAGACGAAATGCACAGTCAGTACATTGTATATGAGTGAGTTGCACTGAAAAACTTAGAATTTACTGAAAAACCCGCATTAGACGAAATGTACAGTGTAGTACATAGTATATGAGTGAGTTGCACTGAAAAACTTAGAATTTACTGAAAAACCCGCATTAGACAAAATGCACAGTGTAGTACATAGTATATGGGTGAGTTGCACTGAAAAACTTAGAATTTACTGAAAAACCCGCATTAGACGAAATGCACAGTGTAGTACATTGTATATGAGTGAGTTGCACTGAAAAACTTAGAATTTACTGAAAAACCCGCATTAGACGAAATGCACAGTGTAGTACATTGTATATGAGTGAGTTGCACTGAAAAACTTAGAATTTACTGAAAAACCCGCATTAGACGAAATGCACAGTGTAGTACATAGTATATGAGTGAGTTGCACTGAAAAACTTAGAATTTACTGAAAAACCCGCATTAGACGAAATGCACAGTGTAGTACATTGTATATGAGTGAGTTGCACTGAAAAACTTAGAATTTACTGAAAAACCCGCATTAGATGAAATGCACAGTGTAGTACATTGTATATGAGTGAGTTGCACTGAAAAACTTAGAATTTACTGAAAAACCCGCATTAGACGAAATGCACAGTGTAGTACATTGTATATGAGTGAGTTGCACTGAAAAACTTAGAATTTACTGAAAAACCCGCATTAGACGAAATGCACAGTGTAGTATAATGTATATGAGTGAGTTGCACTGAAAAACTTAGAATTTACTGAAAAACCCGCATTAGAAGAAATGCACAGTGTAGTACATTGTATATGAGTGAGTTGCACTGAAAAACTTAGAATTTACTGAAAAATCCGCATTAGACGAAATGCACAGTGTACTACATAGTATATGAGTGAGTTGCACTGAAAAACTTAGAATTTACTGAAAAACCCGCATTAGACGAAATGCACAGTGTAGTACATTGTATATGAGTGAGTTGCACTGAAAAACTTAGAATTTACTGAAAAACCCGCATTAGACGAAATGCACAGTGTAGTACATAGTATATGAGTGAGTTGCACTGAAAAAATTAGAATTTACTGAAAAACCCGCATTAGACGAAATGCACAGTGTAGTACATTGTATATGAGTGAGTTGTACTGAAAAACTTAGAATTTACTGAAAAACCCGCATTAGACGAAATGCACAGTGTACTACATAGTATATGAGTGAGTTGCACAGAAAAACCTAGAATTTACTGAAAAACCCGCATTAGACGAAATGCACAGTGTAGTACATTGTATATGAGTGAGTTGCACTGAAAAACTTAGAATTTACTGAAAAACCCGCATTAGACGAAATGCACACTGTAGTACATAGTATAGGAGTGAGTTGCAATGAAAAACTTATAATTTACTGAAAAACCTGCATTAGACAAAATGCACAGTGTAGTACATAGTATATGGGTGAGTTGCACTGAAAAACTTAGAATTTACTGAAAAACCCGCATTAGAGGAAATGCACAGTGTAGTACATTGTATATGAGTGAGTTGCACTGAAAAACTTAGAATTTACTGAAAAACCCGCATTAGACGAAATGCACAGTGTAGTATAATGTATATGAGTGAGTTGCACTGAAAAACTTAGAATTTACTGAAAAACCCGCATTAGAAGAAATGCACAGTGTAGTACATTGTATATGAGTGAGTTGCACTGAAAAACTTAGAATTTACTGAAAAACCCGCATTAGACGAAATGCACAGTGTACTACATTGTATATGAGTGAGTTGCACTGAAAAACTTAGAATTTACTGAAAAACCCGCATTAGACGAAATGCACAGTGTAGTACATTGTATATGAGTGAGTTGCACTGAAAAAATTAGAATTTACTGAAAAACCCGCATTAGACGAAATGCACAGTGTAGTACATAGTATATGAGTGAGTTGCACTGAAAAAATTAGAATTTACTGAAAAACCCGCATTAGACGAAATGCACAGTGTAGTACATTGTATATGAGTGAGTTGCACTGAAAAACTTATAATTTACTGAAAAACCAGCATTAGACGAAATGCACAGTCAGTACATTGTATATGAGTGAGTTGCACTGAAAAACTTAGAATTTACTGAAAAACCCGCATTAGACGAAATGTACAGTGTAGTACATAGTATATGAGTGAGTTGCACTGAAAAACTTAGAATTTACTGAAAAACCCGCATTAGACAAAATGCACAGTGTAGTACATAGTATATGGGTGAGTTGCACTGAAAAACTTAGAATTTACTGAAAAACCCGCATTAGACGAAATGCACAGTGTAGTACATTGTATATGAGTGAGTTGCACTGAAAAACTTAGAATTTACTGAAAAACCCGCATTAGACGAAATGCACAGTGTAGTACATTGTATATGAGTGAGTTGCACTGAAAAACTTAGAATTTACTGAAAAACCCGCATTAGACGAAATGCACAGTGTAGTACATAGTATATGAGTGAGTTGCACTGAAAAACTTAGAATTTACTGAAAAACCCGCATTAGACGAAATGCACAGTGTAGTACATTGTATATGAGTGAGTTGCACTGAAAAACTTAGAATTTACTGAAAAACCCGCATTAGATGAAATGCACAGTGTAGTACATTGTATATGAGTGAGTTGCACTGAAAAACTTAGAATTTACTGAAAAACCCGCATTAGACGAAATGCACAGTGTAGTACATTGTATATGAGTGAGTTGCACTGAAAAACTTAGAATTTACTGAAAAACCCGCATTAGACGAAATGCACAGTGTAGTATAATGTATATGAGTGAGTTGCACTGAAAAACTTAGAATTTACTGAAAAACCCGCATTAGAAGAAATGCACAGTGTAGTACATTGTATATGAGTGAGTTGCACTGAAAAACTTAGAATTTACTGAAAAATCCGCATTAGACGAAATGCACAGTGTACTACATAGTATATGAGTGAGTTGCACTGAAAAACTTAGAATTTACTGAAAAACCCGCATTAGACGAAATGCACAGTGTAGTACATTGTATATGAGTGAGTTGCACTGAAAAACTTAGAATTTACTGAAAAACCCGCATTAGACGAAATGCACAGTGTAGTACATAGTATATGAGTGAGTTGCACTGAAAAAATTAGAATTTACTGAAAAACCCGCATTAGACGAAATGCACAGTGTAGTACATTGTATATGAGTGAGTTGTACTGAAAAACTTAGAATTTACTGAAAAACCCGCATTAGACGAAATGCACAGTGTACTACATAGTATATGAGTGAGTTGCACAGAAAAACCTAGAATTTACTGAAAAACCCGCATTAGACGAAATGCACAGTGTAGTACATTGTATATGAGTGAGTTGCACTGAAAAACTTAGAATTTACTGAAAAACCCGCATTAGACGAAATGCACACTGTAGTACATAGTATAGGAGTGAGTTGCAATGAAAAACTTATAATTTACTGAAAAACCTGCATTAGACAAAATGCACAGTGTAGTACATAGTATATGGGTGAGTTGCACTGAAAAACTTAGAATTTACTGAAAAACCCGCATTAGAGGAAATGCACAGTGTAGTACATTGTATATGAGTGAGTTGCACTGAAAAACTTAGAATTTACTGAAAAACCCGCATTAGACGAAATGCACAGTGTAGTATAATGTATATGAGTGAGTTGCACTGAAAAACTTAGAATTTACTGAAAAACCCGCATTAGAAGAAATGCACAGTGTAGTACATTGTATATGAGTGAGTTGCACTGAAAAACTTAGAATTTACTGAAAAACCCGCATTAGACGAAATGCACAGTGTACTACATTGTATATGAGTGAGTTGCACTGAAAAACTTAGAATTTACTGAAAAACCCGCATTAGACGAAATGCACAGTGTAGTACATTGTATATGAGTGAGTTGCACTGAAAAAATTAGAATTTACTGAAAAACCCGCATTAGACGAAATGCACAGTGTAGTACATAGTATATGAGTGAGTTGCACTGAAAAAATTAGAATTTACTGAAAAACCCGCATTAGACGAAATGCACAGTGTAGTACATTGTATATGAGTGAGTTGTACTGAAAAACTTAGAATTTACTGAAAAACCCGCATTAGACGAAATGCACAGTGTACTACATAGTATATGAGTGAGTTGCACTTAAAAACCTAGAATTTACTGAAAAACCCGCATTAGACGAAATGCACAGTGTAGTACATTGTATATGAGTGAGTTGCACTGAAAAACTTAGAATTTACTGAAAAACCCGCATTAGACGAAATGCACACTGTAGTACATAGTATATGAGTGAGTTGCACTGAAAAACTTAGAATTTACTGAAAAACCCGCATTAGACGAAATGCAAGTGTAGTACATTGTATATGAGTGAGTTGCACTGAAAAACTTAGAATTTACTGAAAAACCCGCATTAGACGAAATGCACAGTGTAGTACATTGTATATGAGTGAGTTGCACTGAAAAACTTAGAATTTACTGAAAAACCCGCATTAGACGAAATGCACAGTGTAGTACATTGTATATGAGTGAGTTGCACTGAAAAACTTAGAATTTACTGAAAAACCCGCATTAGACGAAATGCACAGTGTAGTATAATGTATATGAGTGAGTTGCACTGAAAAACTTAGAATTTACTGAAAAACCCGCATTAGAAGAAATGCACAGTGTAGTACATTGTATATGAGTGAGTTGCACTGAAAAACTTAGAATTTACTGAAAAATCCGCATTAGACGAAATGCACAGTGTACTACATAGTATATGAGTGAGTTGCACTGAAAAACTTAGAATTTACTGAAAAACCCGCATTCGACGAAATGCACAGTGTAGTACATTGTATATGAGTGAGTTGCACTGAAAAAATTAGAATTTACTGAAAAACCCGCATTAGACGAAATGCACAGTGTAGTACATAGTATATGAGTGAGTTGCACTGAAAAAATTAGAATTTACTGAAAAACCCGCATTAGACGAAATGCACAGTGTAGTACATTGTATATGAGTGAGTTGTACTGAAAAACTTAGAATTTACTGAAAAACCCGCATTAGACGAAATGCAAAGTGTACTACATTGTATATGAGTGAGTTGCACTGAAAAACCTAGAATTTACTGAAAAACCCGCATTAGACGAAATGCACAGTGTAGTACATAGTATATGAGTGAGTTGCACTGAAAAACTTAGAATTTACTGAAAAACCCGCATTAGACGAAATGCACAGTGTAGTACATTGTATATGAGTGAGTTGCACTGAAAAACTTAGAATTTACTGAAAAACCCGCATTAGACGAAATGCACAGTGTAGTACATTGTATATGAGTGAGTTGCACTGAAAAACTTAGAATTTACTGAAAAACCCGCATTAGACGAAATGCACCGTGTAGTACATTGTATATGAGTGAGTTGCACTGAAAAACTTAGAATTTACTGAAAAACCCGCATTAGACGAAATGCACAGTGTAGTACATTGTATATGAGTGAGTTGCACTGAAAAACTTAGAATTTACTGAAAACCCGCATTAGACGAAATGCACAGTGTAGTACATTGTATATGAGTGAGTTGCACTGAAAAACTTAGAATTTACTGAAAAACCCGCATTAGAGGAAATGCACACTGTAGTACATAGTATATGAGTGAGTTGCACTGAAAAACTTAGAATTTACTGAAAAACCCGCATTAGACGAAATGCACACTGTAGTACATAGTATATGAGTGAGTTGCACTGAAAAACTTAGAATTTACTGAAAAACCCGCATTAGACGAAATGCACACTGTAGTACATAGTATATGAGTGAGTTGCACTGAAAAACTTAGAATTTACTGAAAAACCCGCATTAGACGAAATGCACAGTGTAGTACATTGTATATGAGTGAGTTGCACTGAAAAACTTAGAATTTACTGAAAAACCCGCATTAGACGAAATGCACAGTGTAGTACATTGTATATGAGTGAGTTGCACTGAAAAACTTAGAATTTACTGAAAAACCCGCATTAGACGAAATGCACAGTGTAGTACATTGTATATGAGTGAGTTGCACTGAAAAACTTAGAATTTACTGAAAAACCCGCATTAGACGAAATGCACAGTGTAGTACATTGTATATGAGTGAGTTGCACTGAAAAAATTAGAATTTACTGAAAAACCCGCATTAGACGAAATGCACAGTGTAGTACATAGTATATGAGTGAGTTGCACTGAAAAAATTAGAATTTACTGAAAAACCCGCATTAGACGAAATGCACAGTGTAGTACATTGTATATGAGTGAGTTGTACTGAAAAACTTAGAATTTACTGAAAAACCCGCATTAGACGAAATGCACAGTGTACTACATAGTATATGAGTGAGTTGCACTGAAAAACCTAGAATTTACTGAAAAACCCGCATTAGACGAAATGCACAGTGTAGTACATAGTATATGAGTGAGTTGCACTGAAAAACTTAGAATTTACTGAAAAACCCGCATTAGACGAAATGCACAGTGTAGTACATTGTATATGAGTGAGTTGCACTGAAAAACTTAGAATTTACTGAAAAACCCGCATTAGATGAAATGCACACTGTAGTACATAGTATATGAGTGAGTTGCACTGAGAAACTTATAATTTACTGAAAAACCCGCATTAGACGAAATGCACAGTGTAGTACATTGTATATGAGTGAGTTGCACTGAAAAACTTAGAATTTACTGAAAAACCCGCATTAGACGAAATGCACAGTGTAGTACATTGTATATGAGTGAGTTGCACTGAAAAACTTAGAATTTACTGAAAAACCCGCATTAGAAGAAATGCACAGTGTAGTACATTGTATATGAGTGAGTTGCACTGAAAAACTTAGAATTTACTGAAAAATCCGCATTAGACGAAATGCACAGTGTAGTACATTGTATATGAGTGAGTTGCACTGAAAAACTTAGAATTTACTGAAAAACCCGCATTAGACGAAATGCACAGTGTAGTACATTGTATATGAGTGAGTTGCACTGAAAAACTTAGAATTTACTGAAAAACCCGCATTAGACGAAATGCACAGTGTAGTACATTGTATATGAGTGAGTTGCACTGAAAAACTTAGAATTTACTGAAAAACCCGCATTAGACGAAATGCACCGTGTAGTACATTGTATATGAGTGAGTTGCACTGAAAAACTTAGAATTTACTGAAAAACCCGCATTAGACGAAATGCACAGTGTAGTACATTGTATATGAGTGAGTTGCACTGAAAAACTTAGAATTTACTGAAAACCCGCATTAGACGAAATGCACAGTGTAGTACATTGTATATGAGTGAGTTGCACTGAAAAACTTAGAATTTACTGAAAAACCCGCATTAGACGAAATGCACACTGTAGTACATAGTATATGAGTGAGTTGCACTGAAAAACTTAGAATTTACTGAAAAACCCGCATTAGACGAAATGCACACTGTAGTACATAGTATATGAGTGAGTTGCACTGAAAAACTTAGAATTTACTGAAAAACCCGCATTAGACGAAATGCACACTGTAGTACATAGTATATGAGTGAGTTGCACTGAAAAACTTAGAATTTACTGAAAAACCCGCATTAGACGAAATGCACAGTGTAGTACATTGTATATGAGTGAGTTGCACTGAAAAACTTAGAATTTACTGAAAAACCCGCATTAGACGAAATGCACAGTGTAGTACATTGTATATGAGTGAGTTGCACTGAAAAACTTAGAATTTACTGAAAAACCCGCATTAGACGAAATGCACAGTGTAGTACATTGTATATGAGTGAGTTGCACTGAAAAACTTAGAATTTACTGAAAAACCCGCATTAGACGAAATGCACAGTGTAGTATAATGTATATGAGTGAGTTGCACTGAAAAACTTAGAATTTACTGAAAAACCCGCATTAGAAGAAATGCACAGTGTAGTACATTGTATATGAGTGAGTTGCACTGAAAAACTTAGAATTTACTGAAAAACCCGCATTAGACGAAATGCACAGTGTACTACATAGTATATGAGTGAGTTGCACTGAAAAACTTAGAATTTACTGAAAAACCCGCATTAGACGAAATGCACAGTGTAGTACATTGTATATGAGTGAGTTGCACTGAAAAAATTAGAATTTACTGAAAAACCCGCATTAGACGAAATGCACAGTGTAGTACATAGTATATGAGTGAGTTGCACTGAAAAAATTAGAATTTACTGAAAAACCCGCATTAGACGAAATGCACAGTGTAGTACATTGTATATGAGTGAGTTGTACTGAAAAACTTAGAATTTACTGAAAAACCCGCATTAGACGAAATGCACAGTGTACTACATAGTATATGAGTGAGTTGCACTGAAAAACCTAGAATTTACTGAAAAACCCGCATTAGACGAAATGCACAGTGTAGTACATTGTATATGAGTGAGTTGCACTGAAAAACTTAGAATTTACTGAAAAACCCGCATTAGACGAAATGCACAGTGTAGTACATTGTATATGAGTGAGTTGCACTGAAAAACTTAGAATTTACTGAAAAACCCGCATTAGATGAAATGCACACTGTAGTACATAGTATATGAGTGAGTTGCACTGAGAAACTTATAATTTACTGAAAAACCCGCATTAGACGAAATGCACAGTGTAGTACATTGTATATGAGTGAGTTGCACTGAAAAACTTAGAATTTACTGAAAAACCCGCATTAGACGAAATGCACAGTGTAGTACATTGTATATGAGTGAGTTGCACTGAAAAACTTAGAATTTACTGAAAAACCCGCATTAGAAGAAATGCACAGTGTAGTACATTGTATATGAGTGAGTTGCACTGAAAAACTTAGAATTTACTGAAAAATCCGCATTAGACGAAATGCACAGTGTACTACATAGTATATGAGTGAGTTGCACTGAAAAACTTAGAATTTACTGAAAAACCCGCATTAGACGAAATGCACAGTGTAGTACATTGTATATGAGTGAGTTGCACTGAAAAACTTAGAATTTACTGAAAAACCCGCATTAGACGAAATGCACAGTGTAGTACATAGTATATGAGTGAGTTGCACTGAAAAAATTAGAATTTACTGAAAAACCCGCATTAGACGAAATGCACAGTGTAGTACATTGTATATGAGTGAGTTGTACTGAAAAACTTAGAATTTACTGAAAAACCCGCATTAGACGAAATGCACAGTGTACTACATAGTATATGAGTGAGTTGCACTGAAAAAATTAGAATTTACTGAAAAACCCGCATTAGACGAAATGCACAGTGTAGTACATTGTATATGAGTGAGTTGCACTGAAAAACTTAGAATTTACTGAAAAACCCGCATTAGACGAAATGCACAGTGTAGTACATAGTATATGAGTGAGTTGCACTGAAAAACTTATAATTTACTGAAAAACCCGCATTAGACAAAATGCACAGTGTAGTACATAGTATATGGGTGAGTTGCACTGAAAAACTTAGAATTTACTGAAAAACCCGCATTAGAGGAAATGCACAGTGTAGTACATTGTATATGAGTGAGTTGCACTGAAAAACTTAGAATTTACTGAAAAACCCGCATTAGACGAAATGCACAGTGTAGTACATAGTATATGAGTGAGTTGCACTGAAAAAATTAGAATTTACTGAAAAACCCGCATTAGACGAAATGCACAGTGTAGTACATTGTATATGAGTGAGTTGTACTGAAAAACTTAGAATTTACTGAAAAACCCGCATTAGACGAAATGCACAGTGTACTACATAGTATATGAGTGAGTTGCACTGAAAAAATTAGAATTTACTGAAAAACCCGCATTAGACGAAATGCACAGTGTAGTACATTGTATATGAGTGAGTTGCACTGAAAAACTTAGAATTTACTGAAAAACCCGCATTAGACGAAATGCACAGTGTAGTACATAGTATATGAGTGAGTTGCACTGAAAAACTTATAATTTACTGAAAAACCCGCATTAGACAAAATGCACAGTGTAGTACATAGTATATGGGTGAGTTGCACTGAAAAACTTAGAATTTACTGAAAAACCCGCATTAGACGAAATGCACAGTGTAGTACATTGTATATGAGTGAGTTGCACTGAAAAACTTAGAATTTACTGAAAAACCCGCATTAGACGAAATGCACAGTGTAGTACATTGTATATGAGTGAGTTGCACTGAAAAACTTAGAATTTACTGAAAAACCTGCATTAGACGAAATGCACAGTGTAGTACATTGTATATGAGTGAGTTGCACTGAAAAACTTATAATTTACTGAAAAACCCGCATTAGACAAAATGCACAGTGTAGTACATAGTATATGGGTGAGTTGCACTGAAAAACTTAGAATTTACTGAAAAACCCGCATTAGAGGAAATGCACCGTGTAGTACATTGTATATGAGTGAGTTGCACTGAAAAACTTAGAATTTACTGAAAAACCCGCATTAGATGAAATGCACAGTGTAGTACATTGTATATGAGTGAGTTGCACTGAAAAACTTAGAATTTACTGAAAAACCCGCATTAGACGAAATGCACAGTGTAGTACATTGTATATGAGTGAGTTGCACTGAAAAACGTAGAATTTACTGAAAAACCCGCATTAGACGAAATGCACACTGTAGTACATATTATATGAGTGAGTTGCACTGAAAAACTTAGAATTTACTGAAAAACCCGCATTAGACGAAATGCACACTGTAGTACATAGTATATGAGTGAGTTGCACTGAAAAACTTAGAATTTACTGAAAAACCCGCATTAGACGAAATGCACAGTGTAGTACACTGTATATGAGTGAGTTGCACTGAAAAACTTAGAATTTACTGAAAAACCCCGCATTAGACGAAATGCACAGTGTAGTATAATGTATATGAGTGAGTTGCACTGAAAAACTTAGAATTTACTGAAAAACCCGCATTAGAAGAAATGCACAGTGTAGTACATTGTATATGAGTGAGTTGCACTGAAAAACTAAGAATTAACTGAAAAATCCGCATTAGACGAAATGCACAGTGTAGTACATAGTATATGAGTGAGTTGCACTGAAAAAATTAGAATTTACTGAAAAACCCACATTAGACGAAATGCACAGTGTAGTACATTGTATATGAGTGAGTTGTACTGAAAAACTTAGAATTTACTGAAAAACCCGCATTAGACGAAATGCACAGTGTACTACATAGTATATGAGTGAGTTGCACTGAAAAACCTAGAATTTACTGAAAAA
>NW_028227350.1:220563-269434 GCF_978045245.1 Mus caroli
GTCTAATGCGGGTTTTTCAGTAAATTATAAGTTTTTCAGTGCAACTCACTCATATACTATGTACTACACTGTGCATTTCGTCTAATGCGGGTTTTTCAGTAAATTCTAAGTTTTTCAGTGCAACTCACTCATATACAATGTACTACACTGTGCATTTCGTCTAATGCGGGTTTTTCAGTAAATTATAAGTTTTTCAGTGCAACTCACTCATATACAATGTACTACACTGTGCATTTCGTCTAATGCGGGTTTTTCAGTAAATTCTAAGTTTTTCAGTGCAACTCACTCATATACTATGTACTACAGTGTGCATTTCGTCTAATGCGGGTTTTTCAGTAAATTCTAAGTTTTTCAGTGCAACTCACTCATATACAATGTACTACACTGTGCATTTCGTCTAATGCGGGTTTTTCAGTAAATTCTAAGTTTTTCAGTGCAACTCACTCATATACAATGTACTACACTGTGCATTTCGTCTAATGTGGGTTTTTCAGTAAATTCTAAGTTTTTCAGTGCAACTCACTCATATACAATGTACTACACTGTGCATTTCGTCTAATGCGGGTTTTTCAGTAAATTCTAAGTTTTTCAGTGCAACTCACTCATATACGATGTACTACACTGTGCATTTCGTTTAATGCGGGTTTTTCAGTAAATTCTAAGTTTTTCAGTGCAACTCACCCATATACTATGTACTACACTGTGCATTTTGTCTAATGCGGGTTTTTCAGTAAATTATAAGTTTTTCAGTGCAACTCACTCATATACTATGTACTACAGTGTGCATTTCGTCTAATGCGGGTTTTTCAGTAAATTCTAAGTTTTTCAGTGCAACTCACTCATATACAATGTACTACACTGTGCATTTCGTCTAATGCGGGTTTTCCAGTAAATTATAAGTTTTTCAGTGCAACTCACTCATATACAATGTACTACACTGTGCATTTCGTCTAATGCGGGTTTTTCAGTAAATTCTAAGTTTTTCAGTGCAACTCACTCATATATTATGTACTACAGTGTGCATTTCGTCTAATGCGGGTTTTTCAGTAAATTCTAAGTTTTTCAGTGCAACTCACTCATATACAATGTACTACACTGTGCATTTCATCTAATGCGGGTTTTTCAGTAAATTCTAAGTTTTTCAGTGCAACTCACTCATATACTATGTACTACACTGTGCATTTCTTCTAATGCGGGTTTTTCAGTAAATTCTAAGTTTTTCAGTGCAACTCACTCATATACTATGTACTACACTGTGCATTTCGTCTAATGCGGGTTTTTCAGTAAATTCTAAGTTTTTCAGTGCAACTCACTCATATACAATGTACTACACTGTGCATTTCGTCTAATGCGGGTTTTTCAGTAAATTCTAAGTTTTTCAGTGCAACTCACTCATATACGATGTACTACACTGTGCATTTCGTCTAATGCGGGTTTTTCAGTAAATTCTAAGTTTTTCAGTGCAACTCACCCATATACTATGTACTACACTGTGCATTTTGTCTAATGCGGGTTTTTCAGTAAATTATAAGTTTTTCAGTGCAACTCACTCATATACTATGTACTACAGTGTGCATTTCGTCTAATGCGGGTTTTTCAGTAAATTCTAAGTTTTTCAGTGCAACTCACTCATATACAATGTACTACACTGTGCATTTCGTCTAATGCGGGATTTTCAGTAAATTATAAGTTTTTCAGTGCAACTCACTCATATACAATGTACTACACTGTGCATTTCGTCTAATTCGGGTTTTTCAGTAAATTCTAAGTTTTTCAGTGCAACTCACTCATATACTATGTACTACAGTGTGCATTTCGTCTAATGCGGGTTTTTCAGTAAATTCTAGGTTTTTCAGTGCAACTCACTCATATACAATGTACTACACTGTGCATTTCTTCTAATGCGGGTTTTTCAGTAAATTCTAAGTTTTTCAGTGCAACTCACTCATATACAATGTACTACACTGTGCATTTCGTCTAATGCGGGTTTTTCAGTAAATTCTAAGTTTTTCAGTGCAACTCACTCATATACAATGTACTACACTGTGCATTTCGTCTAATGCGGGTTTTTCAGTAAATTCTAAGTTTTTCAGTGCAACTCACTCATATACGATGTACTACACTGTGCATTTCGTCTAATGCGGGTTTTTCAGTAAATTCTAAGTTTTTCAGTGCAACTCACCCATATACTATGTACTACACTGTGCATTTTGTCTAATGCGGGTTTTTCAGTAAATTATAAGTTTTTCAGTGCAACTCACTCATATACTATGTACTACACTGTGCATTTCGTCTAATGCGGGTTTTTCAGTAAATTCTAAGTTTTTCAGTGCAACTCACTCATATACAATGTACTACACTGTGCATTTCGTCTAATGCGGGATTTTCAGTAAATTCTAAGTTTTTCAGTGCAACTCACTCATATACTCTGTACTACAGTGTGCATTTCGTCTAATGGCGGGTTTTTCAGTAAATTCTAAGTTTTTCAGTGCAACTCACTCATATACAATGTACTACACTGTGCATTTCGTCTAATGCGGGTTTTTCAGTAAATTATAAGTTTTTCAGTGCAACTCACTCATATACAATGTACTACACTGTGCATTTCGTCTAATGCGGGTTTTTCAGTAAATTATAAGTTTTTCAGTGCAACTCACTCATATACAATGTACTACACTGTGCATTTCGTCTAATGCGGGTTTTTCAGTAAATTCTAGGTTTTTCAGTGCAACTCACTCATATACTATGTAGTACACTGTGCATTTCTTCTAATGCGGGTTTTTCAGTAAATTCTAAGTTTTTCAGTGCAACTCACCCATATACTATGTAGTACACTGTGCATTTCGTCTAATGCGGGTTTTTCAGTAAATTCTAAGTTTTTTTGTGCAACTCACTCATGTACAATGTACTACACTGTGCATTTCGTCTAATGCGGGTTTTTCAGTAAATTCTAAGTTTTTCAGTGCAACTCACTCATATACTATGTACTACACTGTGCATTTTGTCTAATGCGGGTTTTTCAGTAAATTCTAAGTTTTTCAGTGCAACTCACTCATATACTATGTACTACAGTGTGCATTTCGTCTAATGCGGGTTTTTCAGTAAATTCTAAGTTTTTCAGTGCAACTCACTCATATACAATGTACTACACTGTGCATTTCATCTAATGCGGGTTTTTCAGTAAATTCTAAGTTTTTCAGTGCAACTCACTCATATACTATGTACTACACTGTGCATTTCGTCTAATGCGGGTTTTTCAGTAAATTCTAAGTTTTTCAGTGCAACTCACTCATATACAATGTACTACACTGTGCATTTCGTCTAATGCGGGTTTTTCAGTAAATTCTAAGTTTTTCAGTGCAACTCACTCATATACAATGTACTACACTGTGCATTTCCTCTAATGCGGGTTTTCCAATAAATTCTAAGTTTTTCAGTGCAACTCACTCATATACTATGTACTACACTGTGCATTTCGTCTAATGCGGGTTTTTCAGTAAATTCTAAGTTTTTCAGTGCAACTCACTCATATACAATGTACTACACGGTGCATTTCGTCTAATGCGGGTTTTTCAGTAAATTCTAAGTTTTTCAGTGCAACTCACTCATATACAATGTACTACACTGTGCATTTCGTCTAATGCGGGTTTTTCAGTAAATTCTAAGTTTTTCAGTGCAACTCACTCATATACAATGTACTACACTGTGCATTTCGTCTAATGCGGGTTTTTCAGTAAATTCTAAGTTTTTCAGTGCAACTCACTCATATACAATGTACTACACTGTGCATTTCGTCTAATGCGGGTTTTTCAGTAAATTCTAAGTTTTTCAGTGCAACTCACTCATATACTATGTACTACACTGTGCATTTTGTCTAATGCGGGTTTTTCAGTAAATTCTAAATTTTTCAGTGCAACTCACTCATATACTATGTACTACAGTGTGCATTTCGTCTAATGCGGGTTTTTCAGTAAATTCTAAGTTTTTCAGTGCAACTCACTCATATACAATGTACTACACTGTGCATTTCGTCTAATGCGGGTTTTTCAGTAAATTCTAAGTTTTTCAGTGCAACTCACTCATATACAATGTACTACACTGTGCATTTCCTCTAATGCGGATTTTTCAGTAAATTCTAAGTTTTTCAGTGCAACTCACCCATATACTATGTAGTACACTGTGCATTTTGTCTAATGCGGGTTTTTCAGTAAATTATAAGTTTTTCAGTGCAACTCACTCATATACTATGTACTACACTGTGCATTTCGTCTAATGCGGGTTTTTCAGTAAATTCTAAGTTTTTCAGTGCAACTCACTCATATACAATGTACTACACTGTGCATTTCGTCTAATGCTGGTTTTTCAGTAAATTATAAGTTTTTCAGTGCAACTCACTCATATACAATGTACTACACTGTGCATTTCGTCTAATGCGGGTTTTTCAGTAAATTCTAAGTTTTTCAGTGCAACTCACTCATATACTATGTACTACAGTGTGCATTTCGTCTAATGCGGGTTTTTCAGTAAATTCTAAGTTTTTCAGTGCAACTCACTCATATACAATGTACTACACTGTGCATTTCGTCTAATGCGGGTTTTTCAGTAAATTCTAGGTTTTTCAGTGCAACTCACTCATATACTATGTAGTACACTGTGCATTTCGTCTAATGCGAGTTTTTCAGTAAATTCTAAGTTTTTCAGTGCAACTCACTCATATACGATGTACTACACTGTGCATTTCGTCTAATGCGGGTTTTTCAGTAAATTCTAAGTTTTTCAGTGCAACTCACTCATATACAATGTACTACACTGTGCATTTCGTCTAATGCGGGTTTTTCAGTAAATTCTAAGTTTTTCAGTGCAACTCACTCATATACGATGTACTACACTGTGCATTTCGTCTAATGCGGGTTTTTCAGTAAATTCTAAGTTTTTCAGTGCAACTCACCCATATACTATGTACTACACTGTGCATTTTGTCTAATGCGGGTTTTTCAGTAAATTATAAGTTTTTCAGTGCAACTCACTCATATACTATGTACTACACTGTGCATTTCGTCTAATTCGGGTTTTTCAGTAAATTCTAAGTTTTTCAGTGCAACTCACTCATATACTATGTACTACAGTGTGCATTTCGTCTAATGCGGGTTTTTCAGTAAATTCTAGGTTTTTCAGTGCAACTCACTCATATACAATGTACTACACTGTGCATTTCGTCTAATGCGGGTTTTTCAGTAAATTCTAAGTTTTTCAGTGCAACTCACTCATATACAATGTACTACACTGTGCATTTCGTCTAATGCGGGTTTTTCAGTAAATTCTAAGTTTTTCAGTGCAACTCACTCATATACAATGTACTACACTGTGCATTTCGTCTAATGCGGGTTTTTCAGTAAATTCTAAGTTTTTCAGTGCAACTCACTCATATACGATGTACTACACTGTGCATTTCGTCTAATGCGGGTTTTTCAGTAAATTCTAAGTTTTTCAGTGCAACTCACCCATATACTATGTACTACACTGTGCATTTTGTCTAATGCGGGTTTTTCAGTAAATTATAAGTTTTTCAGTGCAACTCACTCATATACTATGTACTACACTGTGCATTTCGTCTAATGCGGGTTTTTCAGTAAATTCTAAGTTTTTCAGTGCAACTCACTCATATACAATGTACTACACTGTGCATTTCGTCTAATGCGGGATTTTCAGTAAATTCTAAGTTTTTCAGTGCAACTCACTCATATACTCTGTACTACAGTGTGCATTTCGTCTAATGCGGGTTTTTCAGTAAATTCTAGGTTTTTCAGTGCAACTCACTCATATACTATGTAGTACACTGTGCATTTCTTCTAATGCGGGTTTTTCAGTAAATTCTAAGTTTTTCAGTGCAACTCACCCATATACTATGTAGTACACTGTGCATTTCGTCTAATGCGGGTTTTTCAGTAAATTCTAAGTTTTTTTGTGCAACTCACTCATGTACAATGTACTACACTGTGCATTTCGTCTAATGCGGTTTTTCAGTAAATTCTAAGTTTTTCAGTGCAACTCACTCATATACTATGTACTACACTGTGCATTTTGTCTAATGCGGGTTTTTCAGTAAATTCTAAGTTTTTCAGTGCAACTCACTCATATACTATGTACTACAGTGTGCATTTCGTCTAATGCGGGTTTTTCAGTAAATTCTAAGTTTTTCAGTGCAACTCACTCATATACAATGTACTACACTGTGCATTTCATCTAATGCGGGTTTTTCAGTAAATTCTAAGTTTTTCAGTGCAACTCACTCATATACTATGTACTACACTGTGCATTTCGTCTAATGCGGGTTTTTCAGTAAATTGTAAGTTTTTCAGTGCAACTCACTCATATACAATGTACTACACTGTGCATTTCGTCTAATGCGGGTTTTTCAGTAAATTCTAAGTTTTTCAGTGCAACTCACTCATATACAATGTACTACACTGTGCATTTCCTCTAATGCGGGTTTTCCAATAAATTCTAAGTTTTTCAGTGCAACTCACTCATATACTATGTACTACACTGTGCATTTCGTCTAATGCGGGTTTTTCAGTAAATTCTAAGTTTTTCAGTGCAACTCACTCATATACAATGTACTACACGGTGCATTTCGTCTAATGCGGGTTTTTCAGTAAATTCTAAGTTTTTCAGTGCAACTCACTCATATACAATGTACTACACTGTGCATTTCGTCTAATGCGGGTTTTTCAGTAAATTCTAAGTTTTTCAGTGCAACTCACTCATATACAATGTACTACACTGTGCATTTCGTCTAATGCGGGTTTTTCAGTAAATTCTAAGTTTTTCAGTGCAACTCACTCATATACAATGTACTACACTGTGCATTTCGTCTAATGCGGGTTTTTCAGTAAATTCTAAGTTTTTCAGTGCAACTCACTCATATACTATGTACTACACTGTGCATTTTGTCTAATGCGGGTTTTTCAGTAAATTCTAAATTTTTCAGTGCAACTCACTCATATACTATGTACTACAGTGTGCATTTCGTCTAATGCGGGTTTTTCAGTAAATTCTAAGTTTTTCAGTGCAACTCACTCATATACAATGTACTACACTGTGCATTTCGTCTAATGCGGGTTTTTCAGTAAATTCTAAGTTTTTCAGTGCAACTCACTCATATACAATGTACTACACTGTGCATTTCCTCTAATGCGGATTTTTCAGTAAATTCTAAGTTTTTCAGTGCAACTCACCCATATACTATGTAGTACACTGTGCATTTTGTCTAATGCGGGTTTTTCAGTAAATTATAAGTTTTTCAGTGCAACTCACTCATATACTATGTACTACACTGTGCATTTCGTCTAATGCGGGTTTTTCAGTAAATTCTAAGTTTTTCAGTGCAACTCACTCATATACAATGTACTACACTGTGCATTTCGTCTAATGCTGGTTTTTCAGTAAATTCTAAGTTTTTCAGTGCAACTCACTCATATACAATGTACTACACTGTGCATTTCGTCTAATGCGGGTTTTTCAGTAAATTCTAAGTTTTTCAGTGCAACTCACTCATATACGATGTACTACACTGTGCATTTCGTCTAATGCGGGTTTTTCAGTAAATTCTAAGTTTTTCAGTGCAACTCACCCATATACTATGTACTACACTGTGCATTTTGTCTAATGCGGGTTTTTCAGTAAATTATAAGTTTTTCAGTGCAACTCACTCATATACTATGTACTACAGTGTGCATTTCGTCTAATGCGGGTTTTTCAGTAAATTCTAAGTTTTTCAGTGCAACTCACTCATATACAATGTACTACACTGTGCATTTCGTCTAATGCGGGATTTTCAGTAAATTATAAGTTTTTCAGTGCAACTCACTCATATACAATGTACTACACTGTGCATTTCGTCTAATTCGGGTTTTTCAGTAAATTCTAAGTTTTTCAGTGCAACTCACTCATATACTATGTACTACAGTGTGCATTTCGTCTAATGCGGGTTTTTCAGTAAATTCTAAGTTTTTCAGTGCAACTCACTCATATACAATGTACTACACTGTGCATTTCGTCTAATGCGGGTTTTTCAGTAAATTCTAAGTTTTTCAGTGCAACTCACTCATATACAATGTACTACACTGTGCATTTCGTCTAATGCGGGTTTTTCAGTAAATTCTAAGTTTTTCAGTGCAACTCACTCATATACGATGTACTACACTGTGCATTTCGTCTAATGCGGGTTTTTCAGTAAATTCTAAGTTTTTCAGTGCAACTCACCCATATACTATGTACTACACTGTGCATTTTGTCTAATGCGGGTTTTTCAGTAAATTATAAGTTTTTCAGTGCAACTCACTCATATACTATGTACTACACTGTGCATTTCGTCTAATGCGGGTTTTTCAGTAAATTCTAAGTTTTTCAGTGCAACTCACTCATATACAATGTACTACACTGTGCATTTCGTCTAATGCGGGATTTTCAGTAAATTCTAAGTTTTTCAGTGCAACTCACTCATATACTCTGTACTACAGTGTGCATTTCGTCTAATGCGGGTTTTTCAGTAAATTCTAGGTTTTTCAGTGCAACTCACTCATATACTATGTAGTACACTGTGCATTTCTTCTAATGCGGGTTTTTCAGTAAATTCTAAGTTTTTCAGTGCAACTCACCCATATACTATGTAGTACACTGTGCATTTCGTCTAATGCGGGTTTTTCAGTAAATTCTAAGTTTTTTTGTGCAACTCACTCATGTACAATGTACTACACTGTGCATTTCGTCTAATGCGGTTTTTCAGTAAATTCTAAGTTTTTCAGTGCAACTCACTCATATACTATGTACTACACTGTGCATTTTGTCTAATGCGGGTTTTTCAGTAAATTCTAAGTTTTTCAGTGCAACTCACTCATATACTATGTACTACAGTGTGCATTTCGTCTAATGCGGGTTTTTCAGTAAATTCTAAGTTTTTCAGTGCAACTCACTCATATACAATGTACTACACTGTGCATTTCATCTAATGCGGGTTTTTCAGTAAATTCTAAGTTTTTCAGTGCAACTCACTCATATACTATGTACTACACTGTGCATTTCGTCTAATGCGGGTTTTTCAGTAAATTCTAAGTTTTTCAGTGCAACTCACTCATATACAATGTACTACACTGTGCATTTCGTCTAATGCGGGTTTTTCAGTAAATTCTAAGTTTTTCAGTGCAACTCACTCATATACAATGTACTACACTGTGCATTTCCTCTAATGCGGGTTTTCCAATAAATTCTAAGTTTTTCAGTGCAACTCACTCATATACTATGTACTACACTGTGCATTTCGTCTAATGCGGGTTTTTCAGTAAATTCTAAGTTTTTCAGTGCAACTCACTCATATACAATGTACTACACGGTGCATTTCGTCTAATGCGGGTTTTTCAGTAAATTCTAAGTTTTTCAGTGCAACTCACTCATATACAATGTACTACACTGTGCATTTCGTCTAATGCGGGTTTTTCAGTAAATTATAAGTTTTTCAGTGCAACTCACTCATATACAATGTACTACACTGTGCATTTCGTCTAATGCGGGTTTTTCAGTAAATTCTAAGTTTTTCAGTGCAACTCACTCATATACAATGTACTACACTGTGCATTTCGTCTAATGCGGGTTTTTCAGTAAATTCTAAGTTTTTCAGTGCAACTCACTCATATACTATGTACTACACTGTGCATTTTGTCTAATGCGGGTTTTTCAGTAAATTCTAAATTTTTCAGTGCAACTCACTCATATACTATGTACTACAGTGTGCATTTCGTCTAATGCGGGTTTTTCAGTAAATTCTAAGTTTTTCAGTGCAACTCACTCATATACAATGTACTACACTGTGCATTTCGTCTAATGCGGGTTTTTCAGTAAATTCTAAGTTTTTCAGTGCAACTCACTCATATACAATGTACTACACTGTGCATTTCCTCTAATGCGGATTTTTCAGTAAATTCTAAGTTTTTCAGTGCAACTCACCCATATACTATGTAGTACACTGTGCATTTTGTCTAATGCGGGTTTTTCAGTAAATTATAAGTTTTTCAGTGCAACTCACTCATATACTATGTACTACACTGTGCATTTCGTCTAATGCGGGTTTTTCAGTAAATTCTAAGTTTTTCAGTGCAACTCACTCATATACAATGTACTACACTGTGCATTTCGTCTAATGCTGGTTTTTCAGTAAATTATAAGTTTTTCAGTGCAACTCACTCATATACAATGTACTACACTGTGCATTTCGTCTAATGCGGGTTTTTCAGTAAATTCTAAGTTTTTCAGTGCAACTCACTCATATACTATGTACTACAGTGTGCATTTCGTCTAATGCGGGTTTTTCAGTAAATTCTAAGTTTTTCAGTGCAACTCACTCATATACAATGTACTACACTGTGCATTTCGTCTAATGCGGGTTTTTCAGTAAATTCTAAGTTTTTCAGTGCAACTCACTCATATACAATGTACTACACTGTGCATTTCGTCTAATGCGGGTTTTTCAGTAAATTCTAAGTTTTTCAGTGCAACTCACTCATATACTATGTACTACAGTGTGCATTTCGTCTAATGCGGGTTTTTCAGTAAATTCTAAGTTTTTCAGTGCAACTCACTCATATACAATGTACTACACTGTGCATTTCATCTAATGCGGGTTTTTCAGTAAATTCTAAGTTTTTCAGTGCAACTCACTCATATACTATGTACTACACTGTGCATTTCGTCTAATGCGGGTTTTTCAGTAAATTCTAAGTTTTTCAGTGCAACTCACTCATATACAATGTACTACACTGTGCATTTCGTCTAATGCGGGTTTTTCAGTAAATTCTAAGTTTTTCAGTGCAACTCACTCATATACAATGTACTACACTGTGCATTTCCTCTAATGCGGGTTTTCCAATAAATTCTAAGTTTTTCAGTGCAACTCACTCATATACTATGTACTACACTGTGCATTTCGTCTAATGCGGGTTTTTCAGTAAATTCTAAGTTTTTCAGTGCAACTCACTCATATACAATGTACTACACGGTGCATTTCGTCTAATGCGGGTTTTTCAGTAAATCTAAGTTTTTCAGTGCAACTCACTCATATACAATGTACTACACTGTGCATTTCGTCTAATGCGGGTTTTTCAGTAAATTCTAAGTTTTTCAGTGCAACTCACTCATATACAATGTACTACACTGTGCATTTCGTCTAATGCGGGTTTTTCAGTAAATTCTAAGTTTTTCAGTGCAACCTCACTCATATACAATGTACTACACTGTGCATTTCGTCTAATGCGGGTTTTTCAGTAAATTCTAAGTTTTTCAGTGCAACTCACTCATATACTATGTACTACACTGTGCATTTGTCTAATGCGGGTTTTTCAGTAAATTCTAAATTTTTCAGTGCAACTCACTCATATACTATGTACTACAGTGTGCATTTCGTCTAATGCGGGTTTTTCAGTAAATTCTAAGTTTTTCAGGGCAACTCACTCATATACAATGTACTACACTGTGCATTTCGTCTAATGCGGGTTTTTCAGTAAATTCTAAGTTTTTCAGTGCAACTCACTCATATACAATGTACTACACTGTGCATTTCCTCTAATGCCGGATTTTCTGTAAATTCTAAGTTTTCAGTGCAACTCACCCATATACTATGTTAGTACACTGTGCATTTTGTCTAATGCGGGGTTTTTCAGTAAATTATAAGTTTTTCAGTGCAACTCACTCATATACTATGTACTACACTGTGCATTTCGTCTAATGCGGGTTTTTTCAGTAAATTCTAAGTTTTTCAGTGCAACTCACTCATATACAATGTACTACACTGTGCATTTCGTCTAATGCTGGTTTTTCAGTAAATTATAAGTTTTTCAGTGCAACTCACTCATATACAATGTACTACACTGTGCATTTCGTCTAATGCGGGTTTTTCAGTAAATTCTAAGTTTTTCAGTGCAACTCACTCATATACTATGTACTACAGTGTGCATTTCGTCTAATGCGGGTTTTTCAGTAAATTCTAAGTTTTTCAGTGCAACTCACTCATATACAATGTACTACACTGTGCATTTCGTCTAATGCGGGTTTTTCAGTAAATTCTAGGTTTTTCAGTGCAACTCACTCATATACTATGTAGTACATGTGCATTTCGTCTAATGCGAGTTTTTCAGTAAATTCTAAGTTTTTCAGTACAACTCACTCATATACAATGTACTACACTGTGCATTTCGTCTAATGCGGGTTTTTCAGTAAATTCTAATTTTTTCAGTGCAACTCACTCATATACTATGTACTACACTGTGCATTTCGTCTAATGCGGGTTTTTCAGTAAATTCTAAGTTTTTCAGTGCAACTCACTCATATATAATGTACTACACTGTGCATTTCGTCTAATGCGGGTTTTTCAGTAAATTCTAAGTTTTTCAGTGCAACTCACTCATATACAATGTACTACACTGTGCATTTCGTCTAATGCGGGTTTTTCAGTAAATTCTAAGTTTTTCAGTGCAACTCACTCATATACAATGTACTACACTGTGCATTTCGTCTAATGCGGGTTTTTCAGTAAATTCTAAGTTTTTCAGTGCAACTCACTCATATACAATGTACTACACTGTGCATTTCGTCTAATGCGGGTTTTTCAGTAAATTCTAAGTTTTTCAGTGCAACTCACTCATATACGATGTACTACACTGTGCATTTCGTCTAATGCGGGTTTTTCAGTAAATTCTAAGTTTTTCAGTGCAACTCACCCATATACTATGTACTACACTGTGCATTTTGTCTAATGCGGGTTTTTCAGTAAATTATAAGTTTTTCAGTGCAACTCACTCATATACTATGTACTACACTGTGCATTTCGTCTAATGCGGGTTTTTCAGTAAATTCTAAGTTTTTCAGTGTAACTCACTCATATACAATGTACTACACTGTGCATTTCGTCTAATGCGGGATTTTCAGTAAATTCTAAGTTTTTCAGTGCAACTCACTCATATACTATGTACTACAGTGTGCATTTCGTCTAATGCGTGTTTTTCAGTAAATTCTAAGTTTTTCAGTGCAACTCACTCATATACAATGTACTACACTGTGCATTTCGTCTAATGCGGGTTTTTCAGTAAATTATAAGTTTTTCAGTGCAACTCACTCATATACAATGTACTACACTGTGCATTTCGTCTAATGCGGGTTTTTCAGTAAATTATAAGTTTTTCAGTGCAACTCACTCATATACGATGTACTACACTGTGCATTTCCTCTAATGCGGGTTTTCCAATAAATTCTAAGTTTTTCAGTGCAACTCACTCATATACTATGTACTACACTGTGCATTTCGTCTAATGCGGGTTTTTCAGTAAATTCTAAGTTTTTCAGTGCAACTCACTCATATACAATGTACTACACGGTGCATTTCGTCTAATGCGGGTTTTTCAGTAAATTCTAAGTTTTTCAGTGCAACTCACTCATATACAATGTACTACACTGTGCATTTCGTCTAATGCGGGTTTTTCAGTAAATTCTAAGTTTTTCAGTGCAACTCACTCATATACAATGTACTACACTGTGCATTTCGTCTAATGCGGTTTTTTCAGTAAATTCTAAGTTTTTCAGTGCAACTCACTCATATACAATGTACTACACTGTGCATTTCGTCTAATGCGGGTTTTTCAGTAAATTCTAAGTTTTTCAGTGCAACTCACTCATATACTATGTACTACACTGTGCATTTTGTCTAATGCGGGTTTTTCAGTAAATTCTAAATTTTTCAGTGCAACTCACTCATATACTATGTACTACAGTGTGCATTTCGTCTAATGCGGGTTTTTCAGTAAATTCTAAGTTTTTCAGTGCAACTCACTCATATACGATGTACTACACTGTGCATTTCGTTTAATGCGGGTTTTTCAGTAAATTCTAAGTTTTTCAGTGCAACTCACCCATATACTATGTACTACACTGTGCATTTTGTCTAATGCGGGTTTTTCAGTAAATTATAAGTTTTTCAGTGCAACTCACTCATATACTATGTACTACAGTGTGCATTTCGTCTGGTGCGGGTTTTTCAGTAAATTCTAAGTTTTTCAGTGCAACTCACTCATATACAATGTACTACACTGTGCATTTCGTCTAATGCGGGTTTTTCAGTAAATTCTAAGTTTTTCAGTGCAACTCACTCATATATTATGTACTACAGTGTGCATTTCGTCTAATGCGGGTTTTTCAGTAAATTCTAAGTTTTTCAGTGCAACTCACTCATATACAATGTACTACACTGTGCATTTCATCTAATGCGGGTTTTTCAGTAAATTCTAAGTTTTTCAGTGCAACTCACTCATATACTATGTACTACACTGTGCATTTCTTCTAATGCGGGTTTTTCAGTAAATTCTAAGTTTTTCAGTGCAACTCACTCATATACTATGTACTACACTGTGCATTTCGTCTAATGCGGGTTTTTCAGTAAATTCTAAGTTTTTCAGTGCAACTCACTCATATACAATGTACTACACTGTGCATTTCGTCTAATGCGGTTTTTTCAGTAAATTCTAAGTTTTTCAGTGCAACTCACTCATATACAATGTACTACACTGTGCATTTCGTCTAATGCGGGTTTTTCAGTAAATTCTAAGTTTTTCAGTGCAACTCACTCATATACTATGTACTACACTGTGCATTTTGTCTAATGCGGGTTTTTCAGTAAATTCTAAATTTTTCAGTGCAACTCACTCATATACTATGTACTACAGTGTGCATTTCGTCTAATGCGGGTTTTTCAGTAAATTCTAAGTTTTTCAGTGCAACTCACTCATATACGATGTACTACACTGTGCATTTCGTTTAATGCGGGTTTTTCAGTAAATTCTAAGTTTTTCAGTGCAACTCACCCATATACTATGTACTACACTGTGCATTTTGTCTAATGCGGGTTTTTCAGTAAATTATAAGTTTTTCAGTGCAACTCACTCATATACTATGTACTACAGTGTGCATTTCGTCTGGTGCGGGTTTTTCAGTAAATTCTAAGTTTTTCAGTGCAACTCACTCATATACAATGTACTACACTGTGCATTTCGTCTAATGCGGGTTTTTCAGTAAATTCTAAGTTTTTCAGTGCAACTCACTCATATATTATGTACTACAGTGTGCATTTCGTCTAATGCGGGTTTTTTCAGTAAATTCTAAGTTTTTCAGTGCAACTCACTCATATACAATGTACTACACTGTGCATTTCATCTAATGCGGGTTTTTCAGTAAATTCTAAGTTTTTCAGTGCAACTCACTCATATACTATGTACTACACTGTGCATTTCTTCTAATGCGGGTTTTTCAGTAAATTCTAAGTTTTTCAGTGCAACTCACTCATATACTATGTACTACACTGTGCATTTCGTCTAATGCGGGTTTTTCAGTAAATTCTAAGTTTTTCAGTGCAACTCACTCATATACAATGTACTACACTGTGCATTTCGTCTAATGCGGGTTTTTCAGTAAATTCTAAGTTTTTCAGTGCAACTCACTCATATACGATGTACTACACTGTGCATTTCGTCTAATGCAGGTTTTTCAGTAAATTCTAAGTTTTTCAGTGCAACTCACCCATATACTATGTACTACACTGTGCATTTTGTCTAATGCGGGTTTTTCAGTAAATTATAAGTTTTTCAGTGCAACTCACTCATATACTATGTACTACAGTGTGCATTTCGTCTAATGCGGGTTTTTCAGTAAATTCTAAGTTTTTCAGTGCAACTCACTCATATACAATGTACTACACTGTGCATTTCGTCTAATGCGGGTTTTTCAGTAAATTCTAAGTTTTTCAGTGCAACTCACTCATATACAATGTACTACACTGTGCATTTCGTCTAATGCGGGTTTTTCAGTAAATTCTAAGTTTTTCAGTGCAACTCACTCATATACTATGTACTACAGTGTGCATTTCGTCTAATGCGGGTTTTTCAGTAAATTCTAGGTTTTTCAGTGCAACTCACTCATATACAATGTACTACACTGTGCATTTCGTCTAATGCGGGTTTTTCAGTAAATTCTAAGTTTTTCAGTGCAACTCACTCATATACAATGTACTACACTGTGCATTTCGTCTAATGCGGGTTTTTCAGTAAATTCTAAGTTTTTCAGTGCAACTCACTCATATACAATGTACTACACTGTGCATTTCGTCTAATGCGGGTTTTTCAGTAAATTCTAAGTTTTTCAGTGCAACTCACTCATATACGATGTACTACACTGTGCATTTCGTCTAATGCGGGTTTTTCAGTAAATTCTAAGTTTTTCAGTGCAACTCACCCATATACTATGTACTACACTGTGCATTTTGTCTAATGCGGGTTTTTCAGTAAATTATAAGTTTTTCAGTGCAACTCACTCATATACTATGTACTACACTGTGCATTTCGTCTAATGCGGGTTTTTCAGTAAATTCTAAGTTTTTCAGTGCAACTCACTCATATACAATGTACTACACTGTGCATTTCGTCTAATGCGGGATTTTCAGTAAATTCTAAGTTTTTCAGTGCAACTCACTCATATACTATGTACTACAGTGTGCATTTCGTCTAATGCGGGTTTTTCAGTAAATTCTAAGATTTTCAGTGCAACTCACTCATATACAATGTACTACACTGTGCATTTCGTCTAATGCGGGTTTTTCAGTAAATTATAAGTTTTTCAGTGCAACTCACTCATATACAATGTACTACACTGTGCATTTCGTCTAATGCGGGTTTTTCAGTAAATTATAAGTTTTTCAGTGCAACTCACTCATATACAATGTACTACACTGTGCATTTCGTCTAATGCGGGTTTTTCAGTAAATTCTAGGTTTTTCAGTGCAACTCACTCATATACTATGTAGTACACTGTGCATTTCGTCTAATGCGGGTTTTTCAGTAAATTCTAAGTTTTTCAGTGCAACTCACCCATATACTATGTAGTACACTGTGCATTTCGTCTAATGCGGGTTTTTCAGTAAATTCTAAGTTTTTTTGTGCAACTCACTCATGTACAATGTACTACACTGTGCATTTCGTCTAATGCGGGTTTTTCAGTAAATTCTAAGTTTTTCAGTGCAACTCACTCATATACAATGTACTACACTGTGCATTTTGTCTAATGCGGGTTTTTCAGTAAATTCTAAGTTTTTCAGTGCAACTCACTCATATACAATGTACTACACTGTGCATTTAGTCTAATGCGGGTTTTTCAGTAAATTCTAAGTTTTTCAGTGCAACTCACTCATATACTATGTACTACACTGTGCATTTCGTCTAATGCGGGTTTTTCAGTAAATTCTAAGTTTTTCAGTGCAACTCACTCATATACTATGTACTACAGTGTGCATTTCGTCTAATGCGGGTTTTTCAGTAAATTCTAAGTTTTTCAGTGCAACTCACTCATATACAATGTACTACACTGTGCATTTCGTCTAATGCGGGTTTTTCAGTAAATTCTAAGTTTTTCAGTGCAACTCACTCATATACAATGTACTACACTGTGCATTTCCTCTAATGCGGATTTTTCAGTAAATTCTAAGTTTTTCAGTGCAACTCACCCATATACTATGTAGTACACTGTGCATTTCGTCTAATGCGGGTTTTTCAGTAAATTATAAGTTTTTCAGTGCAACTCACTCATATACTATGTACTACACTGTGCATTTCGTCTAATGCGGGTTTTTCAGTAAATTCTAAGTTTTTCAGTGCAACTCACTCATATACAATGTACTACACTGTGCATTTCGTCTAATGCTGGTTTTTCAGTAAATTATAAGTTTTTCAGTGCAACTCACTCATATACAATGTACTACACTGTGCATTTCGTCTAATGCGGGTTTTTCAGTAAATTCTAAGTTTTTCAGTGCAACTCACTCATATACTATGTACTACAGTGTGCATTTCGTCTAATGCGGGTTTTTCAGTAAATTCTAAGTTTTTCAGTGCAACTCACTCATATACAATGTACTACACTGTGCATTTCGTCTAATGCGGGTTTTTCAGTAAATTCTAGGTTTTTCAGTGCAACTCACTCATATACTATGTAGTACACTGTGCATTTCGTCTAATGCGAGTTTTTCAGTAAATTCTAAGTTTTTCAGTACAACTCACTCATATACAATGTACTACACTGTGCATTTCGTCTAATGCGGGTTTTTCAGTAAATTCTAATTTTTTCAGTGCAACTCACTCATATACTATGTACTACACTGTGCATTTCGTCTAATGCGGGTTTTTCAGTAAATTCTAAGTTTTTCAGTGCAACTCAATCATATATAATGTACTACACTGTGCATTTCGTCTAATGCGGGTTTTTCAGTAAATTCTAAGTTTTTCAGTGCAACTCACTCATATACAATGTACTACACTGTGCATTTCGTCTAATGCGGGTTTTTCAGTAAATTCTAACTTTTTCAGTGCAACTCACTCATATACAATGTACTACACTGTGCATTTCGTCTAATGCGGGTTTTTCAGTAAATTCTAAGTTTTTCAGTGCAACTCACTCATATACAATGTACTACACTGTGCATTTCGTCTAATGCGGGTTTTTCAGTAAATTCTAAGTTTTTCAGTGCAACTCACTCATATACGATGTACTACACTGTGCATTTCGTCTAATGCGGGTTTTTCAGTAAATTCTAAGTTTTTCAGTGCAACTCACCCATATACTATGTACTACACTGTGCATTTTGTCTAATGCGGGTTTTTCAGTAAATTATAAGTTTTTCAGTGCAACTCACTCATATACTATGTACTACACTGTGCATTTCGTCTAATGCGGGTTTTTCAGTAAATTCTAAGTTTTTCAGTGCAACTCACTCATATACAATGTACTACACTGTGCATTTCGTCTAATGCGGGATTTTCAGTAAATTCTAAGTTTTTCAGTGCAACTCACTCATATACTATGTACTACAGTGTGCATTTCGTCTAATGCGGGTTTTTCAGTAAATTCTAAGATTTTCAGTGCAACTCACTCATATACAATGTACTACACTGTGCATTTCGTCTAATGCGGGTTTTTCAGTAAATTATAAGTTTTTCAGTGCAACTCACTCATATACAATGTACTACACTGTGCATTTCGTCTAATGCGGGTTTTTCAGTAAATTATAAGTTTTTCAGTGCAACTCACTCATATACAATGTACTACACTGTGCATTTCGTCTAATGCGGGTTTTTCAGTAAATTCTAGGTTTTTCAGTGCAACTCACTCATATACTATGTAGTACACTGTGCATTTCGTCTAATGCGGGTTTTTCAGTAAATTCTAAGTTTTTCAGTGCAACTCACCCATATACTATGTAGTACACTGTGCATTTCGTCTAATGCGGGTTTTTCAGTAAATTCTAAGTTTTTTTGTGCAACTCACTCATGTACAATGTACTACACTGTGCATTTCGTCTAATGCGGGTTTTTCAGTAAATTCTAAGTTTTTCAGTGCAACTCACTCATATACTATGTACTACACTGTGCATTTTGTCTAATGCGGGTTTTTCAGTAAATTCTAAGTTTTTCAGTGCAACTCACTCATATACTATGTACTACAGTGTGCATTTCGTCTAATGCGGGTTTTTCAGTAAATTCTAAGTTTTTCAGTGCAACTCACTCATATACAATGTACTACACTGTGCATTTCGTCTAATGCGGGTTTTTCAGTAAATTCTAAGTTTTTCAGTGCAACTCACTCATGTACTATGTACTACACTGTGCATTTCGTCTAATGCGGGTTTTTCAGTAAATTCTAAGTTTTTCAGTGCAACTCACTCATATACAATGTACTACACTGTGCATTTCGTCTAATGCGGGTTTTTCAGTAAATTCTAAGTTTTTCAGTGCAACTCACTCATATACAATGTACTACACTGTGCATTTCCTCTAATGCGGGTTTTCCAGTAAATTCTAAGTTTTTCAGTGCAACTCACTCATATAGTATGTACTACACTGTGCATTTCGTCTAATGCGGGTTTTTCAGTAAATTCTAAGTTTTTCAGTGCAACTCACTCATATACAATGTACTACACGGTGCATTTCGTCTAATGCGGGTTTTTCAGTAAATTCTAAGTTTTTCAGTGCAACTCACTCATATACAATGTACTACACTGTGCATTTCGTCTAATGCGGGTTTTTCAGTAAATTCTAAGTTTTTCAGTGCAACTCACTCATATACAATGTACTACACTGTGCATTTCGTCTAATGCGGGTTTTTCAGTAAATTCTAAGTTTTTCAGTGCAACTCACTCATATACAATGTACTACACTGTGCATTTAGTCTAATGCGGGTTTTTCAGTAAATTCTAAGTTTTTCAGTGCAACTCACTCATATACAATGTACTACACTGTGCATTTCGTCTAATGCGGGTTTTTCAGTAAATTCTAAGTTTTTCAGTGCAACTCACTCATATACAATGTACTACACTGTGCATTTCGTCTAATGCGGGTTTTTCAGTAAATTCTAAGTTTTTCAGTGCAACTCACTCATATACAATGTACTACACTGTGCATTTCGTCTAATGCGGGTTTTTCAGTAAATTCTAAGTTTTTCAGTGCAACTCACTCATATACTATGTACTACACTGTGCATTTCGTCTAATGCGGGTTTTTCAGTAAATTCTAAGTTTTTCAGTGCAACTCACTCATATACTATGTACTACAGTGTGCATTTCGTCTAATGCGGGTTTTTCAGTAAATTCTAAGTTTTTCAGTGCAACTCACTCATATACAATGTACTACACTGTGCATTTCGTCTAATGCGGGTTTTTCAGTAAATTCTAGGTTTTTCAGTGCAACTCACTCATATACTATGTAGTACACTGTGCATTTCGTCTAATGCGAGTTTTTCAGTAAATTCTAAGTTTTTCAGTACAACTCACTCATATACAATGTACTACACTGTGCATTTCGTCTAATGCGGGTTTTTCAGTAAATTCTAATTTTTTCAGTGCAACTCACTCATATACTATGTACTACACTGTGCATTTCGTCTAATGCGGGTTTTTCAGTAAATTCTAAGTTTTTCAGTGCAACTCAATCATATATAATGTACTACACTGTGCATTTCGTCTAATGCGGGTTTTTCAGTAAATTCTAAGTTTTTCAGTGCAACTCACTCATATACAATGTACTACACTGTGCATTTCGTCTAATGCGGGTTTTTCAGTAAATTCTAACTTTTTCAGTGCAACTCACTCATATACAATGTACTACACTGTGCATTTCGTCTAATGCGGGTTTTTCAGTAAATTCTAAGTTTTTCAGTGCAACTCACTCATATACAATGTACTACACTGTGCATTTCGTCTAATGCGGGTTTTTCAGTAAATTCTAAGTTTTTCAGTGCAACTCACTCATATACGATGTACTACACTGTGCATTTCGTCTAATGCGGGTTTTTCAGTAAATTCTAAGTTTTTCAGTGCAACTCACCCATATACTATGTACTACACTGTGCATTTTGTCTAATGCGGGTTTTTCAGTAAATTATAAGTTTTTCAGTGCAACTCACTCATATACTATGTACTACACTGTGCATTTCGTCTAATGCGGGTTTTTCAGTAAATTCTAAGTTTTTCAGTGCAACTCACTCATATACAATGTACTACACTGTGCATTTCGTCTAATGCGGGATTTTCAGTAAATTCTAAGTTTTTCAGTGCAACTCACCCATATACTATGTACTACAGTGTGCATTTCGTCTAATGCGGGTTTTTCAGTAAATTCTAAGATTTTCAGTGCAACTCACTCATATACAATGTACTACACTGTGCATTTCGTCTAATGCGGGTTTTTCAGTAAATTATAAGTTTTTCAGTGCAACTCACTCATATACAATGTACTACACTGTGCATTTCGTCTAATGCGGGTTTTTCAGTAAATTCTAAGTTTTTCAGTGCAACTCACCCATATACTATGTACTACACTGTGCATTTCGTCTAATGCGGGTTTTTCAGTAAATTATAAGTTTTTCAGTGCAACTCACTCATATACTATGTACTACACTGTGCATTTCGTCTAATGCGGGTTTTTCAGTAAATTCTAAGTTTTTCAGTGCAACTCACTCATATACAATGTACTACACTGTGCATTTCGTCTAATGCGGGTTTTTCAGTAAATTATAAGTTTTTCAGTGCAACTCACTCATATACAATGTACTACACTGTGCATTTCGTCTAATGCGGGTTTTTCAGTAAATTATAAGTTTTTCAGTGCAACTCACTCATATACAATGTACTACACTGTGCATTTCGTCTAATGCGGGTTTTTCAGTAAATTCTAGGTTTTTCAGTGCAACTCACTCATATAATATGTAGTACACTGTGCATTTCGTCTAATGCGGGTTTTTCAGTAAATTCTAAGTTTTTCAGTGCAACTCACCCATATACTATGTAGTACACTGTGCATTTCGTCTAATGCGGGTTTTTCAGTAAATTCTAAGTTTTTTTGTGCAACTCACTCATGTACAATGTACTACACTGTGCATTTCGTCTAATGCGGGTTTTTCAGTAAATTCTAAGTTTTTCAGTGCAACTCACTCATATACTATGTACTACACTGTGCATTTTGTCTAATGCGGGTTTTTCAGTAAATTCTAAGTTTTTCAGTGCAACTCACTCATATACTATGTACTACAGTGTGCATTTCGTCTAATGCGGGTTTTTCAGTAAATTCTAAGTTTTTCAGTGCAACTCACTCATATACAATGTACTACACTGTGCATTTCGTCTAATGCTGGTTTTTCAGTAAATTATAAGTTTTTCAGTGCAACTCACTCATATACAATGTACTACACTGTGCATTTCGTCTAATGCGGGTTTTTCAGTAAATTCTAAGTTTTTCAGTGCAACTCACTCATATACAATGTACTACACGTTGCATTTCGTCTAATGCGGGTTTTTCAGTAAATTCTAAGTTTTTCAGTGCAACTCACTCATATACAATGTACTACACTGTGCATTTCGTCTAATGCGGGTTTTTCAGTAAATTCTAAGTTTTTCAGTGCAACTCACTCATATACAATGTACTACACTGTGCATTTCGTCTAATGCGGGTTTTTCAGTAAATTCTAAGTTTTTCAGTGCAACTCACTCATATACAATGTACTACACTGTGCATTTCGTCTAATGCGGGTTTTTCAGTAAATTCTAAGTTTTTCAGTGCAACTCACTCATATACTATGTACTACACTGTGCATTTTGTCTAATGCGGGTTTTTCAGTAAATTCTAAATTTTTCAGTGCAACTCACTCATATACTATGTACTACAGTGTGCATTTCGTCTAATGCGGGTTTTTCAGTAAATTCTAAGTTTTTCAGTGCAACTCACTCATATACAATGTACTACACTGTGCATTTCGTCTAATGCGGGTTTTTCAGTAAATTCTAAGTTTTTCAGTGCAACTCACTCATATACAATGTACTACACTGTGCATTTCCTCTAATGCGGATTTTTCAGTAAATTCTAAGTTTTTCAGTGCAACTCACCCATATACTATGTAGTACACTGTGCATTTTGTCTAATGCGGGTTTTTCAGTAAATTATAAGTTTTTCAGTGCAACTCACTCATATACTATGTACTACACTGTGCATTTCGTCTAATGCGGGTTTTTCAGTAAATTCTAAGTTTTTCAGTGCAACTCACTCATATACAATGTACTACACTGTGCATTTCGTCTAATGCTGGTTTTTCAGTAAATTATAAGTTTTTCAGTGCAACTCACTCATATACAATGTACTACACTGTGCATTTCGTCTAATGCGGGTTTTTCAGTAAATTCTAAGTTTTTCAGTGCAACTCACTCATATACTATGTACTACAGTGTGCATTTCGTCTAATGCGGGTGTTTCAGTAAATTCTAAGTTTTTCAGTGCAACTCACTCATATACAATGTACTACACTGAGCATTTCGTCTCATGCGGGTTTTTCAGTAAATTCTAGGTTTTTCAGTGCAACTCACTCATATACAATGTACTACACTGTGCATTTCGTCTAATGCGGGTTTTTCAGTAAATTCTAAGTTTTTCAGTACAACTCACTCATATACAATGTACTACACTGTGCATTTCGTCTAATGCGGGTTTTTCAGTAAATTCTAATTTTTTCAGTGCAACTCACTCATATACTATGTACTACACTGTGCATTTCGTCTAATGCGGGTTTTTCAGTAAATTCTAAGTTTTTCAGTGCAACTCACTCATATATAATGTACTACACTGTGCATTTCGTCTAATGTGGGTTTTTCAGTAAATTCTAAGTTTTTCAGTGCAACTCACTCATATACTATGTAGTACACTCTGCATTTCGTCTAATGCGGATTTTTCAGTAAATTCTAAATTTTTCAGTGCAACTCACTCATATACAATGTACTACACTGTGCATTTCTTCTAATGCGGGTTTTTCAGTAAATTCTACGTTTTTCAGTGCAACTCACTCATATACATTATACTACACTGTGCATTTCGTCTAATGCGGGTTTTTCAGTAAATTCTAAGTTTTTCAGTGCAACTCACTCATATACAATGTACTACACTGTGCATTTCGTCTAATGCGGGTTTTTCAGTAAATTCTAAGTTTTTCAGTGCAACTCACTCATATACAATGTACTACACTGTGCATTTCGTCTAATGCGGGTTTTTCAGTAAATTCTAAGTTTTTCAGTGCAACTCACTCATATACAATGTACTACACGGTGCATTTCGTCTAATGCGGGTTTTTCAGTAAATTCTAAGTTTTTCAGTGCAACTCACTCATATACTATGTACTACAGTGTGCATTTCGTCTAATGCGGGTTTTTCAGTAAATTCTAAGTTTTTCAGTGCAACTCACTCATATACTATGTACTACACTGTGCATTTCGTCTAATGTGGGTTTTTCAGTAAATTCTAAGTTTTTCAGTGCAACTCACTCATATACAATGTACTACACTGTGCATTTCGTCTAATGCGGGTTTTTCAGTAAATTCTAAGTTTTTCAGTGCAACTCACTCATATACAATGTACTACACTGTGCATTTCGTCTAATGCGGGTTTTTCAGTAAATTCTAAGTTTTTCAGTGCAACTCACTCATATACAATGTACTACACTGTGCATTTCGTCTAATGCGGGTTTTTCAGTAAATTATAAGTTTTTCAGTGCAACTCACTCATATACAATGTACTACACTGTGCATTTCGTCTAATGCGGGTTTTTCAGTAAATTCTAAGTTTTTCAGTGCAACTCACTCATATACTATGTACTACACTGTGCATTTCGTCTAATGCGGGTTTTTCAGTAAATTCTAAGTTTTTCAGTGCAACTCACTCATATACAATGTACTACACTGTGCATTTCGTCTAATGCGGGTTTTTCAGTAAATTCTAAGTTTTTCAGTGCAACTCACTCATATACTATGTACTACAGTGTGCATTTCGTCTAATGCGGGTTTTTCAGTAAATTCTAAGTTTTTCAGTGCAACTCACTCATATACAATGTACTACACTGTGCATTTCGTCTAATGCGGGTTTTTCAGTAAATTCTAGGTTTTTCAGTGCAACTCACTCATATACTATGTAGTACACTGTGCATTTCGTCTAATGCGGGTTTTTCAGTAAATTCTAAGTTTTTCAGTACAACTCACTCATATACAATGTACTACACTGTGCATTTCGTCTAATGCGGGTTTTTCAGTAAATTCTAAGTTTTTCAGTGCAACTCACTCATATACTATGTACTACACTGTGCATTTCGTCTAATGCGGGTTTTTCAGTAAATTCTAAGTTTTTCAGTGCAACTCACTCATATATAATGTACTACACTGTGCATTTCGTCTAATGCGGGTTTTTCAGTAAATTCTAAGTTTTTCAGTGCAACTCACTCATATACTATGTAGTACACTCTGCATTTCGTCTAATGCGGATTTTTCAGTAAATTCTAAGTTTTTCAGTGCAACTCACTCATATACAATGTACTACACTGTGCATTTCTTCTAATGCGGGTTTTTCAGTAAATTCTACGTTTTTCAGTGCAACTCACTCATATACATTATACTACACTGTGCATTTCGTCTAATGCGGGTTTTTCAGTAAATTCTAAGTTTTTCGTGCAACTCACTCATATACAATGTACTACACTGTGCATTTCGTCTAATGCGGGTTTTTCAGTAAATTCTAAGTTTTTCAGTGCAACTCACTCATATACAATGTACTACACTGTGCATTTCGTCTAATGCGGGTTTTTCAGTAAATTCTAAGTTTTTCAGTGCAACTCACTCATATACAATGTACTACACTGTGCATTTCGTCTAATGCGGGTTTTTCAGTAAATTATAAGTTTTTCAGTGCAACTCACTCATATACTATGTACTACAGTGTGCATTTCGTCTAATGCGGGTTTTTCAGTAAATTCTAAGTTTTTCAGTGCAACTCACTCATATACTATGTACTACACTGTGCATTTCGTCTAATGTGGGTTTTTCAGTAAATTCTAAGTTTTTCAGTGCAACTCACTCATATACAATGTACTACACTGTGCATTTCGTCTAATGCGGGTTTTTCAGTAAATTCTAAGTTTTTCAGTGCAACTCACTCATATACAATGTACTACACTGTGCATTTCGTCTAATGCGGGTTTTTCAGTAAATTCTAAGTTTTTCAGTGCAACTCACTCATATACAATGTACTACACTGTGCATTTCGTCTAATGCGGGTTTTTCAGTAAATTCTAAGTTTTTCAGTGCAACTCACTCATATACTATGTACTACACTGTGCATTTCGTCTAATGCGGGTTTTTCAGTAAATTCTAAGTTTTTCAGTGCAACTCACTCATATACAATGTACTACACTGTGCATTTCGTCTAATGCGGGTTTTTCAGTAAATTCTAAGTTTTTCAGTGCAACTCACTCATATACTATGTACTTCAGTGTGCATTTCGTCTAATGCGGGTTTTTCAGTAAATTCTAAGTTTTTCAGTGCAACTCACTCATATACAATGTACTACACTGTGCATTTCGTCTAATGCGGGTTTTTCAGTAAATTCTAGGTTTTTCAGTGCAACTCACTCATATACTATGTAGTACACTGTGCATTTCGTCTAATGCGGGTTTTTCAGTAAATTCTAAGTTTTTCAGTACAACTCACTCATATACAATGTACTACACTGTGCATTTCGTCTAATGCGGGTTTTTCAGTAAATTCTAATTTTTTCAGTGCAACTCACTCATATACTATGTACTACACTGTGCATTTCGTCTAATGCCAGTTTTTCAGTAAATTCTAAGTTTTTCAGTGCAACTCACTCATATATAATGTACTACACTGTGCATTTCGTCTAATGCGGTTTTTTCAGTAAATTCTATGTTTTTCAGTGCAACTCACTCATATACAATGTACTACACTGTGCATTTCTTCTAATGCGGGTTTTTCAGTAAATTCTACGTTTTTCAGTGCAACTCACTCATATACATTATACTACACTGTGCATTTCGTCTAATGCGGGTTTTTCAGTAAATTCTAAGTTTTTCAGTGCAACTCACTCATATACAATGTACTACACTGTGCATTTCGTCTAATGCGGGTTTTTCAGTAAATTCTAAGTTTTTCAGTGCAACTCACTCATATACAATGTACTACACTGTGCATTTCGTCTAATGAGGGTTTTTCAGTAAATTCTAAGTTTTTCAGTGCAACTCACTCATATACAATGTACTACACTGTGCATTTCGTCTAATGCGGGTTTTTCAGTAAATTATAAGTTTTTCAGTGCAACTCACTCATATACTATGTACTACAGTGTGCATTTCGTCTAATGCGGGTTTTTCAGTAAATTCTAAGTTTTTCAGTGCAACTCACTCATATACTATGTACTACAGTGTGCATTTCGTCTAATGTGGGTTTTTCAGTAAATTCTAAGTTTTTCAGTGCAACTCACTCATATACAATGTACTACACTGTGCATTTCGTCTAATGCGGGTTTTTCAGTAAATTCTAAGTTTTTCAGTGCAACTCACTCATATACAATGTACTACACTGTGCATTTCGTCTAATGCGGGTTTTTCAGTAAATTCTAAGTTTTTCAGTGCAACTCACTCATATACAATGTACTACACTGTGCATTTCGTCTAATGCGGGTTTTTCAGTAAATTATAAGTTTTTCAGTGCAACTCACTCATATACAATGTACTACACTGTGCATTTCGTCTAATGCGGGTTTTTCAGTAAATTCTAAGTTTTTCAGTGCAACTCACTCATATACTATGTACTACACTGTGCATTTCGTCTAATGCGGGTTTTTCAGTAAATTCTAAGTTTTTCAGTGCAACTCACTCATATACAATGTACTACACTGTGCATTTCGTCTAATGCGGGTTTTTCAGTAAATTCTAAGTTTTTCAGTACAACTCACTCATATACAATGTACTACACTGTGCATTTCCTCTAATGCGGATTTTTCAGTAAATTCTAAGTTTTTCAGTGCAACTCACCCATATACTATGTACTACACTGTGCATTTTGTCTAATGCGGGTTTTTCAGTAAATTATAAGTTTTTCAGTGCAACTCACTCATATACTATGTACTACACTGTGCATTTCGTCTAATGCGGGTTTTTCAGTAAATTCTAAGTTTTTCAGTGCAACTCACTCATATACAATGTACTACACTGTGCATTTCGTCTAATGCTGGTTTTTCAGTAAATTATAAGTTTTTCAGTGCAACTCACTCATATACAATGTACTACACTGTGCATTTCGTCTAATGCGGGTTTTTTCAGTAAATTCTAAGTTTTTCAGTGCAACTCACTCATATACTATGTACTACAGTGTGCATTTCGTCTAATGCGGGTTTTTCAGTAAATTCTAAGTTTTTCAGTGCAACTCACTCATATACAATGTACTACACTGTGCATTTCGTCTAATGCGGGTTTTTCAGTAAATTCTAGGTTTTTCAGTGCAACTCACTCATATACTATGTAGTACACTGTGCATTTCGTCTAATGCGGGTTTTTCAGTAAATTCTAAGTTTTTCAGTACAACTCACTCATATACAATGTACTACACTGTGCATTTCGTCTAATGCGGGTTTTTCAGTAAATTCTAATTTTTTCAGTGCAACTCACTCATATACTATGTACTACACTGTGCATTTCGTCTAATGCCAGTTTTTCAGTAAATTCTAAGTTTTTCAGTGCAACTCACTCATATATAATGTACTACACTGTGCATTTCGTCTAATGCGGTTTTTTCAGTAAATTCTAAGTTTTTCAGTGCAACTCACTCATATACTATGTAGTACACTCTGCATTTCGTCTAATGCGGATTTTTCAGTAAATTCTAAGTTTTTCAGTGCAACTCACTCATATACAATGTACTACACTGTGCATTTCGTCTAATGCGGGTTTTTCAGTAAATTCTAAGTTTTTCAGTGCAACTCACTCATATACAATGTACTACACTGTGCATTTCGTCTAATGCGGGTTTTTCAGTAAATTATAAGTTTTTCAGTGCAACTCACTCATATACTATGTACTACAGTGTGCATTTCGTCTAATGCGGGTTTTTCATTAAATTCTAAATTTTTCAGTGCAACTCACTCATATACTATGTACTACAGTGTGCATTTCGTCTAATGTGGGTTTTTCAGTAAATTCTAAGTTTTTCAGTGCAACTCACTCATATACAATGTACTACACTGTGCATTTCGTCTAATGCGGGTTTTTCAGTAAATTCTAAGTTTTTCAGTGCAACTCACTCATATACAATGTACTACACTGTGCATTTCGTCTAATGCGGGTTTTTCAGTAAATTCTAAGTTTTTCAGTGCAACTCACTCATATACAATGTACTACACTGTGCATTTCGTCTAATGCGGGTTTTTCAGTAAATTCTAAGTTTTTCAGTGCAACTCACTCATATACAATGTACTACACTGTGCATTTCGTCTAATGCGGGTTTTTCAGTAAATTATAAGTTTTTCAGTGCAACTCACTCATATACTATGTACTACAGTGTGCATTTCGTCTAATGCGGGTTTTTCATTAAATTCTAAATTTTTCAGTGCAACTCACTCATATACTATGTACTACAGTGTGCATTTCGTCTAATGTGGGTTTTTCAGTAAATTCTAAGTTTTTCAGTGCAACTCACTCATATACAATGTACTACACTGTGCATTTCGTCTAATGCGGGTTTTTCAGTAAATTATAAGTTTTTCAGTGCAACTCACTCATATACAATGTACTACACTGTGCATTTCGTCTAATGCGGGTTTTTCAGTAAATTCTAAGTTTTTCAGTGCAACTCACTCATATACTATGTACTACACTGTGCATTTCGTCTAATGCGGGTTTTTCAGTAAATTCTAAGTTTTTCAGTGCAACTCACTCATATACAATGTACTACACTGTGCATTTCGTCTAATGCGGGTTTTTCAGTAAATTCTAAGTTTTTCAGTGCAACTCACTCATATACTATGTACTACAGTGTGCATTTCGTCTAATGCGGGTTTTTCAGTAAATTCTAAGTTTTTCAGTGCAACTCACTCATATACAATGTACTACACTGTGCATTTCGTCTAATGCGGGTTTTTCAGTAAATTCTAGGTTTTTCAGTGCAACTCACTCATATACTATGTAGTACACTGTGCATTTCGTCTAATGCGGGTTTTTCAGTAAATTCTAAGTTTTTCAGTACAACTCACTCATATACAATGTACTACACTGTGCATTTCGTCTAATGCGGGTTTTTCAGTAAATTCTAAGTTTTTCAGTGCAACTCACTCATATACTATGTACTACACTGTGCATTTCGTCTAATGCGGGTTTTTCAGTAAATTCTAAGTTTTTCAGTGCAACTCACTCATATATAATGTACTACACTGTGCATTTCGTCTAATGCGGGTTTTTCAGTAAATTCTAAGTTTTTCAGTGCAACTCACTCATATACTATGTAGTACACTCTGCATTTCGTCTAATGCGGATTTTTCAGTAAATTCTAAGTTTTTCAGTGCAACTCACTCATATACAATGTACTACACTGTGCATTTCTTCTAATGCGGGTTTTTCAGTAAATTCTACGTTTTTCAGTGCAACTCACTCATATACATTATACTACACTGTGCATTTCGTCTAATGCGGGTTTTTCAGTAAATTCTAAGTTTTTCAGTGCAACTCACTCATATACAATGTACTACACTGTGCATTTCGTCTAATGCGGGTTTTTCAGTAAATTCTAAGTTTTTCAGTGCAACTCACTCATATACAATGTACTACACTGTGCATTTCGTCTAATGCGGGTTTTTCAGTAAATTCTAAGTTTTTCAGTGCAACTCACTCATATACAATGTACTACACTGTGCATTTCGTCTAATGCGGGTTTTTCAGTAAATTATAAGTTTTTCAGTGCAACTCACTCATATACTATGTACTACAGTGTGCATTTCGTCTAATGCGGGTTTTTCAGTAAATTCTAAGTTTTTCAGTGCAACTCACTCATATACTATGTACTACACTGTGCATTTCGTCTAATGTGGGTTTTTCAGTAAATTCTAAGTTTTTCAGTGCAACTCACTCATATACAATGTACTACACTGTGCATTTCGTCTAATGCGGGTTTTTCAGTAAATTCTAAGTTTTTCAGTGCAACTCACTCATATACAATGTACTACACTGTGCATTTCGTCTAATGCGGGTTTTTCAGTAAATTCTAAGTTTTTCAGTGCAACTCACTCATATACAATGTACTACACTGTGCATTTCGTCTAATGCGGGTTTTTCAGTAAATTCTAAGTTTTTCAGTGCAACTCACTCATATACTATGTACTACACTGTGCATTTCGTCTAATGCGGGTTTTTCAGTAAATTCTAAGTTTTTCAGTGCAACTCACTCATATACTATGTAGTACACTCTGCATTTCGTCTAATGCGGATTTTTCAGTAAATTCTAAGTTTTTCAGTGCAACTCACTCATATACAATGTACTACACTGTGCATTTCTTCTAATGCGGGTTTTTCAGTAAATTCTACGTTTTTCAGTGCAACTCACTCATATACATTATACTACACTGTGCATTTCGTCTAATGCGGGTTTTTCAGTAAATTCTAAGTTTTTCAGTGCAACTCACTCATATACAATGTACTACACTGTGCATTTCGTCTAATGCGGGTTTTTCAGTAAATTCTAAGTTTTTCAGTGCAACTCACTCATATACAATGTACTACACTGTGCATTTCGTCTAATGCGGGTTTTTCAGTAAATTCTAAGTTTTTCAGTGCAACTCACTCATATACAATGTACTACACTGTGCATTTCGTCTAATGCGGGTTTTTCAGTAAATTATAAGTTTTTCAGTGCAACTCACTCATATACTATGTACTACAGTGTGCATTTCGTCTAATGCGGGTTTTTCAGTAAATTCTAAGTTTTTCAGTGCAACTCACTCATATACTATGTACTACACTGTGCATTTCGTCTAATGTGGGTTTTTCAGTAAATTCTAAGTTTTTCAGTGCAACTCACTCATATACAATGTACTACACTGTGCATTTCGTCTAATGCGGGTTTTTCAGTAAATTCTAAGTTTTTCAGTGCAACTCACTCATATACAATGTACTACACTGTGCATTTCGTCTAATGCGGGTTTTTCAGTAAATTCTAAGTTTTTCAGTGCAACTCACTCATATACAATGTACTACACTGTGCATTTCGTCTAATGCGGGTTTTTCAGTAAATTCTAAGTTTTTCAGTGCAACTCACTCATATACTATGTACTACACTGTGCATTTCGTCTAATGCGGGTTTTTCAGTAAATTCTAAGTTTTTCAGTGCAACTCACTCATATACAATGTACTACACTGTGCATTTCGTCTAATGCGGGTTTTTCAGTAAATTCTAAGTTTTTCAGTGCAACTCACTCATATACTATGTACTTCAGTGTGCATTTCGTCTAATGCGGGTTTTTCAGTAAATTCTAAGTTTTTCAGTGCAACTCACTCATATACAATGTACTACACTGTGCATTTCGTCTAATGCGGGTTTTTCAGTAAATTCTAGGTTTTTCAGTGCAACTCACTCATATACTATGTAGTACACTGTGCATTTCGTCTAATGCGGGTTTTTCAGTAAATTCTAAGTTTTTCAGTACAACTCACTCATATACAATGGACTACACTGTGCATTTCGTCTAATGCGGGTTTTTCAGTAAATTCTAATTTTTTCAGTGCAACTCACTCATATACTATGTACTACACTGTGCATTTCGTCTAATGCCAGTTTTTCAGTAAATTCTAAGTTTTTCAGTGCAACTCACTCATATATAATGTACTACACTGTGCATTTCGTCTAATGCGGTTTTTTCAGTAAATTCTATGTTTTTCAGTGCAACTCACTCATATACAATGTACTACACTGTGCATTTCTTCTAATGCGGGTTTTTCAGTAAATTCTACGTTTTTCAGTGCAACTCACTCATATACATTATACTACACTGTGCATTTCGTCTAATGCGGGTTTTTCAGTAAATTCTAAGTTTTTCAGTGCAACTCACTCATATACAATGTACTACACTGTGCATTTCGTCTAATGCGGGTTTTTCAGTAAATTCTAAGTTTTTCAGTGCAACTCACTCATATACAATGTACTACACTGTGCATTTCGTCTAATGAGGGTTTTTCAGTAAATTCTAAGTTTTTCAGTGCAACTCACTCATATACAATGTACTACACTGTGCATTTCGTCTAATGCGGGTTTTTCAGTAAATTATAAGTTTTTCAGTGCAACTCACTCATATACTATGTACTACAGTGTGCATTTCGTCTAATGCGGGTTTTTCAGTAAATTCTAAGTTTTTCAGTGCAACTCACTCATATACTATGTACTACAGTGTGCATTTCGTCTAATGTGGGTTTTTCAGTAAATTCTAAGTTTTTCAGTGCAACTCACTCATATACAATGTACTACACTGTGCATTTCGTCTAATGCGGGTTTTTCAGTAAATTCTAAGTTTTTCAGTGCAACTCACTCATATACAATGTACTACACTGTGCATTTCGTCTAATGCGGGTTTTTCAGTAAATTCTAAGTTTTTCAGTGCAACTCACTCATATACAATGTACTACACTGTGCATTTCGTCTAATGCGGGTTTTTCAGTAAATTATAAGTTTTTCAGTGCAACTCACTCATATACAATGTACTACACTGTGCATTTCGTCTAATGCGGGTTTTTCAGTAAATTCTAAGTTTTTCAGTGCAACTCACTCATATACTATGTACTACACTGTGCATTTCGTCTAATGCGGGTTTTTCAGTAAATTCTAAGTTTTTCAGTGCAACTCACTCATATACAATGTACTACACTGTGCATTTCGTCTAATGCGGGTTTTTCAGTAAATTCTAAGTTTTTCAGTACAACTCACTCATATACAATGTACTACACTGTGCATTTCCTCTAATGCGGATTTTTCAGTAAATTCTAAGTTTTTCAGTGCAACTCACCCATATACTATGTACTACACTGTGCATTTTGTCTAATGCGGGTTTTTCAGTAAATTATAAGTTTTTCAGTGCAACTCACTCATATACTATGTACTACACTGTGCATTTCGTCTAATGCGGGTTTTTCAGTAAATTCTAAGTTTTTCAGTGCAACTCACTCATATACAATGTACTACACTGTGCATTTCGTCTAATGCTGGTTTTTCAGTAAATTATAAGTTTTTCAGTGCAACTCACTCATATACAATGTACTACACTGTGCATTTCGTCTAATGCGGGTTTTTCAGTAAATTCTAAGTTTTTCAGTGCAACTCACTCATATACTATGTACTACAGTGTGCATTTCGTCTAATGCGGGTTTTTCAGTAAATTCTAAGTTTTTCAGTGCAACTCACTCATATACAATGTACTACACTGTGCATTTCGTCTAATGCGGGTTTTTCAGTAAATTCTAGGTTTTTCAGTGCAACTCACTCATATACTATGTAGTACACTGTGCATTTCGTCTAATGCGGGTTTTTCAGTAAATTCTAAGTTTTTCAGTACAACTCACTCATATACAATGTACTACACTGTGCATTTCGTCTAATGCGGGTTTTTCAGTAAATTCTAATTTTTTCAGTGCAACTCACTCATATACTATGTACTACACTGTGCATTTCGTCTAATGCCAGTTTTTCAGTAAATTCTAAGTTTTTCAGTGCAACTCACTCATATATAATGTACTACACTGTGCATTTCGTCTAATGCGGTTTTTTCAGTAAATTCTAAGTTTTTCAGTGCAACTCACTCATATACTATGTAGTACACTCTGCATTTCGTCTAATGCGGATTTTTCAGTAAATTCTAAGTTTTTCAGTGCAACTCACTCATATACAATGTACTACACTGTGCATTTCGTCTAATGCGGGTTTTTCAGTAAATTCTAAGTTTTTCAGTGCAACTCACTCATATACAATGTACTACACTGTGCATTTCGTCTAATGCGGGTTTTTCAGTAAATTATAAGTTTTTCAGTGCAACTCACTCATATACTATGTACTACAGTGTGCATTTCGTCTAATGCGGGTTTTTCATTAAATTCTAAATTTTTCAGTGCAACTCACTCATATACTATGTACTACAGTGTGCATTTCGTCTAATGTGGGTTTTTCAGTAAATTCTAAGTTTTTCAGTGCAACTCACTCATATACAATGTACTACACTGTGCATTTCTTCTAATGCGGGTTTTTCAGTAAATTCTAAGTTTTTCAGTGCAACTCACTCATATACAATGTACTACACTGTGCATTTCGTCTAATGCGGGTTTTTCAGTAAATTCTAAGTTTTTCAGTGCAACTCACTCATATACAATGTACTACACTGTGCATTTCGTCTAATGCGGGTTTTTCAGTAAATTATAAGTTTTTCAGTGCAACTCACTCATATACAATGTACTACACTGTGCATTTCGTCTAATGCGGGTTTTTCAGTAATTTCTAAGTTTTTCAGTGCAACTCACTCATATACAATGTACTACACTGTGCATTTCGTCTAATGCGGGTTTTTCAGTAAATTCTAAGTTTTTCAGTGCAACTCACTCATATACAATGTACTACACTGTGCATTTCGTCTAATGCGGGTTTTTCAGTAAATTCTAAGTTTTTCAGTGCAACTCACTCATATACAATGTACTACACTGTGCATTTCGTCTAATGCGGGTTTTTCAGTAAATTCTAAGTTTTTCAGTGCAACTCACTCATATACTATGTACTACACTGTGCATTTCGTCTAATGCGGGTTTTTCAGTAAATTCTAAGTTTTTCAGTGCAACTCACTCATATACAATGTACTACACTGTGCATTTCGTCTAATGCGGGTTTTTCAGTAAATTCTAAGTTTTTCAGTGCAACTCACTCATATACAATGTACTACACTGTGCATTTCCTCTAATGCGGATTTTTCAGTAAATTCTAAGTTTTTCAGTGCAACTCACCCATATACTATGTACTACACTGTGCATTTTGTCTAATGCGGGTTTTTCAGTAAATTATAAGTTTTTCAGTGCAACTCACTCATATACTATGTACTACACTGTGCATTTCGTCTAATGCGGGTTTTTCAGTAAATTCTAAGTTTTTCAGTGCAACTCACTCATATACAATGTACTACACTGTGCATTTCGTCTAATGCTGGTTTTTCAGTAAATTATAAGTTTTTCAGTGCAACTCACTCATATACAATGTACTACACTGTGCATTTCGTCTAATGCGGGTTTTTCAGTAAATTCTAAGTTTTTCAGTGCAACTCACTCATATACTATGTACTACAGTGTGCATTTCGTCTAATGCGGGTTTTTCAGTAAATTCTAAGTTTTTCAGTGCAACTCACTCATATACAATGTACTACACTGTGCATTTCGTCTAATGCGGGTTTTTCAGTAAATTCTAGGTTTTTCAGTGCAACTCACTCATATACTATGTAGTACACTGTGCATTTCGTCTAATGCGGGTTTTTCAGTAAATTCTAAGTTTTTCAGTACAACTCACTCATATACAATGTACTACACTGTGCATTTCGTCTAATGCGGGTTTTTCAGTAAATTCTAATTTTTTCAGTGCAACTCACTCATATACTATGTACTACACTGTGCATTTCGTCTAATGCCAGTTTTTCAGTAAATTCTAAGTTTTTCAGTGCAACTCACTCATATATAATGTACTACACTGTGCATTTCGTCTAATGCGGTTTTTTCAGTAAATTCTAAGTTTTTCAGTGCAACTCACTCATATACAATGTACTACACTGTGCATTTCTTCTAATGCGGGTTTTTCAGTAAATTCTACGTTTTTCAGTGCAACTCACTCATATACATTATACTACACTGTGCATTTCGTCTAATGCGGGTTTTTCAGTAAATTCTAAGTTTTTCAGTGCAACTCACTCATATACAATGTACTACACTGTGCATTTCGTCTAATGCGGGTTTTTCAGTAAATTCTAAGTTTTTCAGTGCAACTCACTCATATACAATGTACTACACTGTGCATTTCGTCTAATGCGGGTTTTTCAGTAAATTCTAAGTTTTTCAGTGCAACTCACTCATATACAATGTACTACACTGTGCATTTCGTCTAATGCGGGTTTTTCAGTAAATTATAAGTTTTTCAGTGCAACTCACTCATATACTATGTACTACAGTGTGCATTTCGTCTAATGCGGGTTTTTCAGTAAATTCTAAGTTTTTCAGTGCAACTCACTCATATACTATGTACTACAGTGTGCATTTCGTCTAATGTGGGTTTTTCAGTAAATTCTAAGTTTTTCAGTGCAACTCACTCATATACAATGTACTACACTGTGCATTTCGTCTAATGCGGGTTTTTCAGTAAATTCTAAGTTTTTCAGTGCAACTCACTCATATACAATGTACTACACTGTGCATTTCGTCTAATGCGGGTTTTTCAGTAAATTCTAAGTTTTTCAGTGCAACTCACTCATATACAATGTACTACACTGTGCATTTCGTCTAATGCGGGTTTTTCAGTAAATTCTAAGTTTTTCAGTGCAACTCACTCATATACAATGTACTACACTGTGCATTTCGTCTAATGCGGGTTTTTCAGTAAATTATAAGTTTTTCAGTGCAACTCACTCATATACTATGTACTACAGTGTGCATTTCGTCTAATGCGGGTTTTTCAGTAAATTCTAAGTTTTTCAGTGCAACTCACTCATATACTATGTACTACAGTGTGCATTTCGTCTAATGTGGGTTTTTCAGTAAATTCTAAGTTTTTCAGTGCAACTCACTCATATACAATGTACTACACTGTGCATTTCGTCTAATGCGGGTTTTTCAGTAAATTCTAAGTTTTTCAGTGCAACTCACTCATATACAATGTACTACACTGTGCATTTCGTCTAATGCGGGTTTTTCAGTAAATTCTAAGTTTTTCAGTGCAACTCACTCATATACAATGTACTACACTGTGCATTTCGTCTAATGCGGGTTTTTCAGTAAATTATAAGTTTTTCAGTGCAACTCACTCATATACAATGTACTACACTGTGCATTTCGTCTAATGCGGGTTTTTCAGTAAATTCTAAGTTTTTCAGTGCAACTCACTCATATACTATGTACTACACTGTGCATTTCGTCTAATGCGGGTTTTTCAGTAAATTCTAAGTTTTTCAGTGCAACTCACTCATATACAATGTACTACACTGTGCATTTCGTCTAATGCGGGTTTTTCAGTAAATTCTAAGTTTTTCAGTGCAACTCACTCATATACAATGTACTACACTGTGCATTTCCTCTAATGCGGATTTTTCAGTAAATTCTAAGTTTTTCAGTGCAACTCACCCATATACTATGTACTACACTGTGCATTTTGTCTAATGCGGGTTTTTCAGTAAATTATAAGTTTTTCAGTGCAACTCACTCATATACTATGTACTACACTGTGCATTTCGTCTAATGCGGGTTTTTCAGTAAATTCTAAGTTTTTCAGTGCAACTCACTCATATACAATGTACTACACTGTGCATTTCGTCTAATGCTGGTTTTTCAGTAAATTATAAGTTTTTCAGTGCAACTCACTCATATACAATGTACTACACTGTGCATTTCGTCTAATGCGGGTTTTTCAGTAAATTCTAAGTTTTTCAGTGCAACTCACTCATATACTATGTACTACAGTGTGCATTTCGTCTAATGCGGGTTTTTCAGTAAATTCTAAGTTTTTCAGTGCAACTCACTCATATACAATGTACTACACTGTGCATTTCGTCTAATGCGGGTTTTTCAGTAAATTCTAGGTTTTTCAGTGCAACTCACTCATATACTATGTAGTACACTGTGCATTTCGTCTAATGCGGGTTTTTCAGTAAATTCTAAGTTTTTCAGTACAACTCACTCATATACAATGTACTACACTGTGCATTTCGTCTAATGCGGGTTTTTCAGTAAATTCTAATTTTTTCAGTGCAACTCACTCATATACTATGTACTACACTGTGCATTTCGTTTAATGCCAGTTTTTCAGTAAATTCTAAGTTTTTCAGTGCAACTCACTCATATATAATGTACTACACTGTGCATTTCGTCTAATGCGGTTTTTTCAGTAAATTCTAAGTTTTTCAGTGCAACTCACTCATATACTATGTAGTACACTCTGCATTTCGTCTAATGCGGATTTTTCAGTAAATTCTAAGTTTTTCAGTGCAACTCACTCATATACAATGTACTACACTGTGCATTTCGTCTAATGCGGGTTTTTCAGTAAATTCTAAGTTTTTCAGTGCAACTCACTCATATACAATGTACTACACTGTGCATTTCGTCTAATGCGGGTTTTTCAGTAAATTATAAGTTTTTCAGTGCAACTCACTCATATACTATGTACTACAGTGTGCATTTCGTCTAATGCGGGTTTTTCAGTAAATTCTAAGTTTTTCAGTGCAACTCACTCATATACAATGTACTACACTGTGCATTTCGTCTAATGCGGGTTTTTCAGTAAATTCTAAGTTTTTCAGTGCAACTCACTCATATACAATGTACTACACTGTGCATTTCGTCTAATGCGGGTTTTTCAGTAAATTATAAGTTTTTCAGTGCAACTCACTCATATACAATGTACTACACTGTGCATTTCGTCTAATGCGGGTTTTTCAGTAAATTCTAAGTTTTTCAGTGCAACTCACTCATATACTATGTACTACACTGTGCATTTCGTCTAATGCGGGTTTTTCAGTAAATTCTAAGTTTTTCAGTGCAACTCACTCATATACAATGTACTACAGTGTGCATTTCGTCTAATGCGGGTTTTTCAGTAAATTCTAAGTTTTTCAGTGCAACTCACTCATATACAATGTACTACACTGTGCATTTCGTCTAATGCGGGTTTTTCAGTAAATTCTAGGTTTTTCAGTGCAACTCACTCATATACTATGTAGTACACTGTGCATTTCGTCTAATGCGGGTTTTTCAGTAAATTCTAAGTTTTTCAGTACAACTCACTCATATACAATGTACTACACTGTGCATTTCGTCTAATGCGGGTTTTTCAGTAAATTCTAATTTTTTCAGTGCAACTCACTCATATACTATGTACTACACTGTGCATTTCGTCTAATGCCAGTTTTTCAGTAAATTCTAAGTTTTTCAGTGCAACTCACTCATATATAATGTACTACACTGTGCATTTCGTCTAATGCGGTTTTTTCAGTAAATTCTAAGTTTTTCAGTGCAACTCACTCATATACTATGTAGTACACTCTGCATTTCGTCTAATGCGGATTTTTCAGTAAATTCTAAGTTTTTCAGTGCAACTCACTCATATACAATGTACTACACTGTGCATTTCGTCTAATGCTGGTTTTTCAGTAAATTATAAGTTTTTCAGTGCAACTCACTCATATACAATGTACTACACTGTGCATTTCGTCTAATGCGGGTTTTTCAGTAAATTCTAAGTTTTTCAGTGCAACTCACTCATATACTATGTACTACAGTGTGCATTTCGTCTAATGCGGGTTTTTTCAGTAAATTCTAAGTTTTTCAGTGCAACTCACTCACATACAATGTACTACACTGTGCATTTCGTCTAATGCGGGTTTTTCAGTAAATTCTAGGTTTTTCAGTGCAACTCACTCATATACTATGTAGTACACTGTGCATTTCGTCTAATGCGGGTTTTTCAGTAAATTCTAAGTTTTTCAGTACAACTCACTCATATACAATGTACTACACTGTGCATTTCGTCTAATGCGGGTTTTTCAGTAAATTCTAATTTTTTCAGTGCAACTCACTCATATACTATGTACTACACTGTGCATTTCGTCTAATGCCAGTTTTTCAGTAAATTCTAAGTTTTTCAGTGCAACTCACTCATATATAATGTACTACACTGTGCATTTCGTCTAATGCGGTTTTTTTCAGTAAATTCTAAGTTTTTCAGTGCAACTCACTCATATACTATGTAGTACACTCTGCATTTCGTCTAATGCGGATTTTTCAGTAAATTCTAAGTTTTTCAGTGCAACTCACTCATATACAATGTACTACACTGTGCATTTCTTCTAATGCGGGTTTTTCAGTAAATTCTAAGTTTTCAGTGCAACTCACTCATATACATTATACTACACTGTGCATTTCGTCTAATGCGGGTTTTTCAGTAAATTCTAAGTTTTTCAGTGCAACTAACTCATATACAATGTACTACACTGTGCATTTCGTCTAATGCGGGTTTTTCAGTAAATTCTAAGTTTTTCAGTGCAACTCACTCATATACAATGTACTACACTGTGCATTTCGTCTAATGCGGGTTTTTCAGTAAATTCTAAGTTTTTCAGTGCAACTCACTCATATAGAATGTACTACACTGTGCATTTCGTCTAATGCGGGTTTTTCAGTAAATTATAAGTTTTTCAGTGCAACTCACTCATATACTATGTACTACAGTGTGCATTTCGTCTAATGCGGGTTTTTCAGTAAATTCTAAGTTTTTCAGTGCAACTCACTCATATACTATGTACTACAGTGTGCATTTCGTCTAATGCGGGTTTTTCAGTAAATTCTAAGTTTTTCAGTGCAACTCACTCATATACAATGTACTACACTGTGCATTTCGTCTAATGCGGGTTTTTCAGTAAATTCTAAGTTTTTCAGTGCAACTCACTCATATACAATGTACTACACGGTGCATTTCGTCTAATGCGGGTTTTTCAGTAAATTATAAGTTTTTCAGTGCAACTCACTCATATACAATGTACTACACTGTGCATTTCGTCTAATGCGGGTTTTTCAGTAAATTCTAAGTTTTCAGTGCAACTCACTCATATACAATGTACTACACTGTGCATTTCGTCTAATACGGGTTTTTCAGTAAATTCTAAGTTTTTCAGTTCAACTCACTCATATACAATGTACTACACTGTGCATTTCGTCTAATGCGGGTTTTTTCAGTAAATTCTAAGTTTTTCAGTGCAACTCACTCATATACTATGTACTACACTGTGCATTTTGTCTAATGCGGGTTTTTCAGTAAATTCTAAATTTTTCAGTGCAACTCACTCATATACTATGTACTACAGTGTGCATTTCGTCTAATGCGGGTTTTTCAGTAAATTCTAAGTTTTCAGTGCAACTCACTCATATACAATGTACTACACTGTGCATTTCGTCTAATGCGGGTTTTTCAGTAAATTCTAAGTTTTTCAGTGCAACTCACTCATATACAATGTACTACACTGTGCATTTCCTCTAATGCGGATTTTTCAGTAAATTCTAAGTTTTGCAGTGCAACTCACCCATATACTATGTACTACACTGTGCATTTTGTCTAATGCGGGTTTTTCAGTAAATTATAAGTTTTTCAGTGCAACTCACTCATATACTATGTACTACACTGTGCATTTCGTCTAATGCGGGTTTTTCAGTAAATTCTAAGTTTTTCAGTGCAACTCACTCATATACAATGTACTACACTGTGCATTTCGTCTAATGCTGGTTTTTCAGTAAATTATAAGTTTTTCAGTGCAACTCACTCATATACAATGTACTACACTGTGCATTTCGTCTAATGCGGGTTTTTCAGTAAATTCTAAGTTTTTCAGTGCAACTCACTCATATACTATGTACTACAGTGTGCATTTCGTCTAATGCGGGTTTTTCAGTAAATTCTAAGATTTTTCAGTGCAACTCACTCATATACAATGTACTACACTGTGCATTTCGTCTAATGCGGGTTTTTCAGTAAATTATAAGTTTTTCAGTGCAACTCACTCATATAGAATGTACTACACTGTGCATTTCGTCTAATGCGGGTTTTTCAGTAAATTATAAGTTTTTCAGTGCAACTCACTCATATACTATGTACTACAGTGTGCATTTCGTCTAATGCGGGTTTTTCAGTAAATTCTAAGTTTTCAGTGCAACTCACTCATATACTATGTACTACAGTGTGCATTTCGTCTAATGCGGGTTTTTCAGTAAATTCTAAGTTTTTCAGTGCAACTCACTCATATACAATGTACTACACTGTGCATTTCGTCTAATGCGGGTTTTTCAGTAAATTCTAAGTTTTTCAGTGCAACTCACTCATATACAATGTACTACACGGTGCATTTCGTCTAATGCGGGTTTTTCAGTAAATTCTAAAGTTTTTCAGTGCAACTCACTCATATACAATGTACTACACTGTGCATTTCGTCTAATGCGGGTTTTTTCAGTAAATTCTAAGTTTTTCAGTGCAACTCACTCATATACAATGTACTACACTGTGCATTTCGTCTAATGCGGGTTTTTCAGTAAATTCTAAGTTTTTCAGTGCAACTCACTCATATACAATGTACTACACTGTGCATTTCGTCTACTGCGGGTTTTTCAGTAAATTCTAAGTTTTTCAGTGCAACTCACTCATATACTATGTACTACACTGTGCATTTTGTCTAATGCGGGGTTTTTCAGTAAATTCTAAATTTTTCAGTGCAACTCACTCATATACTATGTACTACAGTGTGCATTTCGTCTAATGCGGGTTTTTCAGTAAATTCTAAGTTTTTTCAGTGCAACTCACTCATATACAATGTACTACACTGTGCATTTCGTCTAATGCGGGTTTTTCAGTAAATTCTAAGTTTTTCAGTGCAACTCACTCATATACAATGTACTACACTGTGCATTTCCTCTAATGCGGGTTTTTCAGTAAATTCTAAGTTTTTCAGTGCAACTCACTCATATACAATGTACTACACTGTGCATTTCGTCTAATGCGGGTTTTTCAGTAAATTCTAGGTTTTTCAGTGCAACTCACTCATATACTATGTAGTACACTGTGCATTTCGTCTAATGCGGGTTTTTCAGTAAATTCTAAGTTTTTCAGTACAACTCACTCATATACAATGTACTACACTGTGCATTTCGTCTAATGCGGGTTTTTCAGTAAATTCTAATTTTTTCAGTGCAACTCACTCATATACTATGTACTACACTGTGCATTTCGTTTAATGCCAGTTTTTCAGTAAATTCTAAGTTTTTCAGTGCAACTCACTCATATATAATGTACTACACTGTGCATTTCGTCTAATGCGGTTTTTTCAGTAAATTCTAAGTTTTTCAGTGCAACTCACTCATATACTATGTAGTACACTCTGCATTTCGTCTAATGCGGATTTTTTCAGTAAATTCTAAGTTTTTTCAGTGCAACTCACTCATATACAATGTACTACACTGTGCATTTCGTCTAATGCGGGTTTTTCAGTAAATTCTAAGTTTTTCAGTGCAACTCACTCATATACAATGTACTACACTGTGCATTTCGTCTAATGCGGGTTTTTCAGTAAATTATAAGTTTTTCAGTGCAACTCACTCATATACTATGTACTACAGTGTGCATTTCGTCTAATGCGGGTTTTTCAGTAAATTCTAAGTTTTTCAGTGCAACTCACTCATATACAATGTACTACACTGTGCATTTCGTCTAATGCGGGTTTTTCAGTAAATTCTAAGTTTTTTCAGTGCAAACTCACTCATATACAATGTACTACACTGTGCATTTCGTCTAATGCGGGTTTTTCAGTAAATTATAAGTTTTTCAGTGCAACTCACTCATATACAATGTAACTACACTGTGCATTTCGTCTAATGCGGGTTTTTCAGTAAATTCTAAGTTTTTCAGTGCAACTCACTCATATACTATGTACTACACTGTGCATTTCGTCTAATGCGGGTTTTTCAGTAAATTCTAAGTTTTTCAGTGCAACTCACTCATATACAATGTACTACAGTGTGCATTTCGTCTAATGCGGGTTTTTCAGTAAATTCTAAGTTTTTCAGTGCAACTCACTCATATACAATGTACTACACTGTGCATTTCGTCTAATGCGGGTTTTTCAGTAAATTCTAGGTTTTTCAGTGCAACTCACTCATATACTATGTAGTACACTGTGCATTTCGTCTAATGCGGGTTTTTCAGTAAATTCTAAGTTTTTCAGTACAACTCACTCATATACAATGTACTACACTGTGCATTTCGTCTAATGCGGGTTTTTCAGTAAATTCTAATTTTTTTCAGTGCAACTCACTCATATACTATGTACTACACTGTGCATTTCGTCTAATGCCAGTTTTTCAGTAAATTCTAAGTTTTTCAGTGCAACTCACTCATATATAATGTACTACACTGTGCATTTCGTCTAATGCGGTTTTTTCAGTAAATTCTAAGTTTTTTCAGTGCAACTCACTCATATACTATGTAGTACACTCTGCATTTCGTCTAATGCGGATTTTTCAGTAAATTCTAAGTTTTTCAGTGCAACTCACTCATATACAATGTACTACACTGTGCATTTCGTCTAATGCTGGTTTTTCAGTAAATTATAAGTTTTTCAGTGCAACTCACTCATATACAATGTACTACACTGTGCATTTCGTCTAATGCGGGTTTTTCAGTAAATTCTAAGTTTTTCAGTGCAACTCACTCATATACTATGTACTACAGTGTGCATTTCGTCTAATGCGGGTTTTTCAGTAAATTCTAAGTTTTTCAGTGCAACTCACTCACATACAATGTACTACACTGTGCATTTCGTCTAATGCGGGTTTTTCAGTAAATTCTAGGTTTTTCAGTGCAACTCACTCATATACTATGTAGTACACTGTGCATTTCGTCTAATGCGGGTTTTTCAGTAAATTCTAAGTTTTTCAGTACAACTCACTCATATACAATGTACTACACTGTGCATTTCGTCTAATGCGGGTTTTTCAGTAAATTCTAATTTTTTCAGTGCAACTCACTCATATACTAATGTACTACACTGTGCATTTCGTCTAATGCCAGTTTTTCAGTAAATTCTAAGTTTTTCAGTGCAACTCACTCATATATAATGTACTACACTGTGCATTTCGTCTAATGCGGTTTTTTCAGTAAATTCTAAGTTTTTCAGTGCAACTCACTCATATACTATGTAGTACACTCTGCATTTCGTCTAATGCGGATTTTTCAGTAAATTCTAAGTTTTTCAGTGCAACTCACTCATATACAATGTACTACACTGTGCATTTCTTCTAATGCGGGTTTTTCAGTAAATTCTAAGTTTTTCAGTGCAACTCACTCATATACATTATACTACACTGTGCATTTCGTCTAATGCGGGTTTTTCAGTAAATTCTAAGTTTTTCAGTGCAACTAACTCATATACAATGTACTACACTGTGCATTTCGTCTAATGCGGGGTTTTTCAGTAAATTCTAAGTTTTTCAGTGCAACTCACTCATATACAATGTACTACACTGTGCATTTCGTCTAATGCGGGTTTTTCAGTAAATTCTAAGTTTTTCAGTGCAACTCACTCATATAGAATGTACTACACTGTGCATTTCGTCTAATGCGGGTTTTTCAGTAAAATTATAAGTTTTTCAGTGCAACTCACTCATATACTATGTACTACAGTGTGCATTTCGTCTAATGCGGGTTTTTCAGTAAATTCTAAGTTTTTTCAGTGCAACTCACTCATATACTATGTACTACAGTGTGCATTTCGTCTAATGCGGGTTTTTCAGTAAATTCTAAGTTTTTCAGTGGCAACTCACTCATATACAATGTACTACACTGTGCATTTCGTCTAATGCGGGTTTTTCAGTAAATTCTAAGTTTTTCAGTGCAACTCACTCATATACAATGTACTACACGGTGCATTTCGTCTAATGCGGGTTTTTCAGTAAATTTATAAGTTTTTCAGTGCAACTCACTCATATACAATGTACTACACTGTGCATTTCGTCTAATGCGGGTTTTTCAGTAAATTCTAAGTTTTTCAGTGCAACTCACTCATATACAATGTACTACACTGTGCATTTCGTCTAATACGGGTTTTTCAGTAAATTCTAAGTTTTTCAGTTCAACTCACTCATATACAATGTACTACACTGTGCATTTCGTCTAATGCGGGTTTTTCAGTAAATTCTAAGTTTTTTCAGTGCAACTCACTCATATACTATGTACTACACTGTGCATTTTGTCTTATGCGGGTTTTTCAGTAAATTCTAAATTTTTCAGTGCAACTCACTCATATACTATGTACTACAGTGTGCATTTCGTCTAATGCGGGTTTTTCAGTAAATTCTAAGTTTTTCAGTGCAACTCACTCATATACAATGTACTACACTGTGCATTTCGTCTAATGCGGGTTTTTCAGTAAATTTCTAAGTTTTTCAGTGCAACTCACTCATATACAATGTACTACACTGTGCATTTCCTCTAATGCGGATTTTTCAGTAAATTCTAAGTTTTGCAGTGCAACTCACCCATATACTATGTACTACACTGTGCATTTTGTCTAATGCGGGTTTTTCAGTAAATTATAAGTTTTTTCAGTGCAACTCACTCATATACTATGTACTACACTGTGCATTTCGTCTAATGCGGGTTTTTCAGTAAATTCTAAGTTTTTCAGTGCAACTCACTCATATACTATGTACTACAGTGTGCATTTCGTCTAATGCGGGTTTTTCAGTAAATTCTAAGTTTTTCAGTGCAACTCACTCATATACAATGTACTACACTGTGCATTTCGTCTAATGCGGGTTTTTCAGTAAATTCTAAGTTTTTCAGTGCAACTCACTCATATACAATGTACTACAACGGTGCATTTCGTCTAATGCGGGTTTTTCAGTAAATTCTAAGTTTTTCAGTGCAACTCACTCATATACAATGTACTACACTGTGCATTTCGTCTAATGCGGGTTTTTCAGTAAATTCTAAGTTTTTCAGTGCAACTCACTCATATACAATGTACTACACTGTGCATTTCGTCTAATGCGGGTTTTTCAGTAAATTCTAAGTTTTTCAGTGCAACTCACTCATATACAATGTACTACACTGTGCATTTCGTCTACTGCGGGTTTTTCAGTAAATTCTAAGTTTTTCAGTGCAACTCACTCATATACTATGTACTACACTGTGCATTTTGTCTAATGCGGGTTTTTCAGTAAATTCTAAATTTTTCAGTGCAACTCACTCATATACTATGTACTACAGTGTGCATTTCGTCTAATGCGGGTTTTTCAGTAAATTCTAAGTTTTTCAGTGCAACTCACTCATATACAATGTACTACACTGTGCATTTCGTCTAATGCGGGTTTTTCAGTAAATTCTAAGTTTTTCAGTGCAACTCACTCATATACAATGTACTACACTGTGCATTTCCTCTAATGCGGGTTTTTCAGTAAATTCTAAGTTTTTCAGTGCAACTCACTCATATACAATGTACTACACTGTGCATTTCGTCTAATGCGGGTTTTTCAGTAAATTCTAGGTTTTTCAGTGCAACTCACTCATATACTATGTAGTACACTGTGCATTTCGTCTAATGCGGGTTTTTCAGTAAATTCT
>NW_028227350.1:269534-340009 GCF_978045245.1 Mus caroli
TTTCAGTGCAACTCACTCATATACAATGTACTACACTGTGCATTTCCTCTAATGCGGGTTTTTCAGTAAATTCTAAGTTTTTCAGTGCAACTCACTCATATACAATGTACTACACTGTGCATTTCGTCTAATGCGGGTTTTTCAGTAAATTCTAGGTTTTTCAGTGCAACTCACTCATATACTATGTAGTACACTGTGCATTTCGTCTAATGCGGGTTTTTCAGTAAATTCTAAGTTTTTCAGTACAACTCACTCATATACAATGTACTACACTGTGCATTTCGTCTAATGCGGGTTTTTCAGTAAATTCTAATTTTTTCAGTGCAACTCACTCATATACTATGTACTACACTGTGCATTTCGTTTAATGCCAGTTTTTCAGTAAATTCTAAGTTTTTCAGTGCAACTCACTCATATATAATGTACTACACTGTGCATTTCGTCTAATGCGGTTTTTTCAGTAAATTCTAAGTTTTTCAGTGCAACTCACTCATATACTATGTAGTACACTCTGCATTTCGTCTAATGCGGATTTTTCAGTAAATTCTAAGTTTTTCAGTGCAACTCACTCATATACAATGTACTACACTGTGCATTTCGTCTAATGCGGGTTTTTCAGTAAATTCTAAGTTTTTCAGTGCAACTCACTCATATACAATGTACTACACTGTGCATTTCGTCTAATGCGGGTTTTTCAGTAAATTATAAGTTTTTCAGTGCAACTCACTCATATACTATGTACTACAGTGTGCATTTCGTCTAATGCGGGTTTTTCAGTAAATTCTAAGTTTTTCAGTGCAACTCACTCATATACAATGTACTACACTGTGCATTTCGTCTAATGCGGGTTTTTCAGTAAATTCTAAGTTTTTCAGTGCAACTCACTCATATACAATGTACTACACTGTGCATTTCGTCTAATGCGGGTTTTTCAGTAAATTATAAGTTTTTCAGTGCAACTCACTCATATACAATGTACTACACTGTGCATTTCGTCTAATGCGGGTTTTTCAGTAAATTCTAAGTTTTTCAGTGCAACTCACTCATATACTATGTACTACACTGTGCATTTCGTCTAATGCGGGTTTTTCAGTAAATTCTAAGTTTTTCAGTGCAACTCACTCATATACAATGTACTACAGTGTGCATTTCGTCTAATGCGGGTTTTTCAGTAAATTCTAAGTTTTTCAGTGCAACTCACTCATATACAATGTACTACACTGTGCATTTCGTCTAATGCGGGTTTTTCAGTAAATTCTAGGTTTTTCAGTGCAACTCACTCATATACTATGTAGTACAACTGTGCATTTCGTCTAATGCGGGTTTTTCAGTAAATTCTAAGTTTTTCAGTACAACTCACTCATATACAATGTACTACACTGTGCATTTCGTCTAATGCGGGTTTTTCAGTAAATTCTAATTTTTTCAGTGCAACTCACTCATATACTATGTACTACACTGTGCATTTCGTCTAATGCCAGTTTTTCAGTAAATTCTAAGTTTTTCAGTGCAACTCACTCATATATAATGTACTACACTGTGCATTTCGTCTAATGCGGTTTTTTCAGTAAATTCTAAGTTTTTCAGTGCAACTCACTCATATACTATGTAGTACACTCTGCATTTCGTCTAATGCGGATTTTTCAGTAAATTCTAAGTTTTTCAGTGCAACTCACTCATATACAATGTACTACACTGTGCATTTCGTCTAATGCTGGTTTTTCAGTAAATTATAAGTTTTTCAGTGCAACTCACTCATATACAATGTACTACACTGTGCATTTCGTCTAATGCGGGTTTTTCAGTAAATTCTAAGTTTTTCAGTGCAACTCACTCATATACTATGTACTACAGTGTGCATTTCGTCTAATGCGGGTTTTTCAGTAAATTCTAAGTTTTTCAGTGCAACTCACTCACATACAATGTACTACACTGTGCATTTCGTCTAATGCGGGTTTTTCAGTAAATTCTAGGTTTTTCAGTGCAACTCACTCATATACTATGTAGTACACTGTGCATTTCGTCTAATGCGGGTTTTTCAGTAAATTCTAAGTTTTTCAGTACAACTCACTCATATACAATGTACTACACTGTGCATTTCGTCTAATGCGGGTTTTTCAGTAAATTCTAATTTTTTCAGTGCAACTCACTCATATACTATGTACTACACTGTGCATTTCGTCTAATGCCAGTTTTTCAGTAAATTCTAAGTTTTTCAGTGCAACTCACTCATATATAATGTACTACACTGTGCATTTCGTCTAATGCGGTTTTTTCAGTAAATTCTAAGTTTTTCAGTGCAACTCACTCATATACTATGTAGTACACTCTGCATTTCGTCTAATGCGGATTTTTCAGTAAATTCTAAGTTTTTCAGTGCAACTCACTCATATACAATGTACTACACTGTGCATTTCTTCTAATGCGGGTTTTTCAGTAAATTCTAAGTTTTTCAGTGCAACTCACTCATATACATTATACTACACTGTGTCTGCATTTCGTCTAATGCGGGTTTTTCAGTAAATTCTAAGTTTTTCAGTGCAACTAACTCATATACAATGTACTACACTGTGCATTTCGTCTAATGCGGGTTTTTCAGTAAATTCTAAGTTTTTCAGTGCAACTCACTCATATACAATGTACTACACTGTGCATTTCGTCTAATGCGGGTTTTTCAGTAAATTCTAAGTTTTTCAGTGCAACTCACTCATATAGAATGTACTACACTGTGCATTTCGTCTAATGCGGGTTTTTCAGTAAATTATAAGTTTTTCAGTGCAACTCACTCATATACTATGTACTACAGTGTGCATTTCGTCTAATGCGGGTTTTTCAGTAAATTCTAAGTTTTCAGTGCAACTCACTCATATACTATGTACTACAGTGTGCATTTCGTCTAATGCGGGTTTTTCAGTAAATTCTAAGTTTTTCAGTGCAACTCACTCATATACAATGTACTACACTGTGCATTTCGTCTAATGCGGGTTTTTCAGTAAATTCTAAGTTTTTCAGTGCAACTCACTCATATACAATGTACTACACGGTGCATTTCGTCTAATGCGGGTTTTTCAGTAAATTATAAGTTTTTCAGTGCAACTCACTCATATACAATGTACTACACTGTGCATTTCGTCTAATGCGGGTTTTTCAGTAAATTCTAAGTTTTTCAGTGCAACTCACTCATATACAATGTACTACACTGTGCATTTCGTCTAATACGGGTTTTTCAGTAAATTCTAAGTTTTTCAGTTCAACTCACTCATATACAATGTACTACACTGTGCATTTCGTCTAATGCGGGTTTTTCAGTAAATTCTAAGTTTTTCAGTGCAACTCACTCATATACTATGTACTACACTGTGCATTTTGTCTAATGCGGGTTTTTCAGTAAATTCTAAATTTTTCAGTGCAACTCACTCATATACTATGTACTACAGTGTGCATTTCGTCTAATGCGGGTTTTTCAGTAAATTCTAAGTTTTTCAGTGCAACTCACTCATATACAATGTACTACACTGTGCATTTCGTCTAATGCGGGTTTTTCAGTAAATTCTAAGTTTTTCAGTGCAACTCACTCATATACAATGTACTACACTGTGCATTTCCTCTAATGCGGATTTTTCAGTAAATTCTAAGTTTTGCAGTGCAACTCACCCATATACTATGTACTACACTGTGCATTTTGTCTAATGCGGGTTTTTCAGTAAATTATAAGTTTTTCAGTGCAACTCACTCATATACTATGTACTACACTGTGCATTTCGTCTAATGCGGGTTTTTCAGTAAATTCTAAGTTTTTCAGTGCAACTCACTCATATACAATGTACTACACTGTGCATTTCGTCTAATGCTGGTTTTTCAGTAAATTATAAGTTTTTCAGTGCAACTCACTCATATACAATGTACTACACTGTGCATTTCGTCTAATGCGGGTTTTTCAGTAAATTCTAAGTTTTTCAGTGCAACTCACTCATATACTATGTACTACAGTGTGCATTTCGTCTAATGCGGGTTTTTCAGTAAATTCTAAGTTTTTCAGTGCAACTCACTCATATACAATGTACTACACTGTGCATTTCGTCTAATGCGGGTTTTTCAGTAAATTATAAGTTTTTCAGTGCAACTCACTCATATAGAATGTACTACACTGTGCATTTCGTCTAATGCGGGTTTTTCAGTAAATTATAAGTTTTTCAGTGCAACTCACTCATATACTATGTACTTACAGTGTGCATTTCGTCTAATGCGGGTTTTTCAGTAAATTCTAAGTTTTTCAGTGCAACTCACTCATATACTATGTACTACAGTGTGCATTTCGTCTAATGCGGGTTTTTCAGTAAATTCTAAGTTTTTCAGTGCAACTCACTCATATACAATGTACTACACTGTGCATTTCGTCTAATGCGGGTTTTTCAGTAAATTCTAAGTTTTTCAGTGCAACTCACTCATATACAATGTACTACACGGTGCATTTCGTCTAATGCGGGTTTTTCAGTAAATTCTAAGTTTTTCAGTGCAACTCACTCATATACAATGTACTACACTGTGCATTTCGTCTAATGCGGGTTTTTCAGTAAATTCTAAGTTTTTCAGTGCAACTCACTCATATACAATGTACTACACTGTGCATTTCGTCTAATGCGGGTTTTTCAGTAAATTCTAAGTTTTTCAGTGCAACTCACTCATATACAATGTACTACACTGTGCATTTCGTCTACTGCGGGTTTTTCAGTAAATTCTAAGTTTTTCAGTGCAACTCACTCATATACTATGTACTACACTGTGCATTTTGTCTAATGCGGGTTTTTCAGTAAATTCTAAATTTTTCAGTGCAACTCACTCATATACTATGTACTACAGTGTGCATTTCGTCTAATGCGGGTTTTTCAGTAAATTCTAAGTTTTTCAGTGCAACTCACTCATATACAATGTACTACACTGTGCATTTCGTCTAATGCGGGTTTTTCAGTAAATTCTAAGTTTTTCAGTGCAACTCACTCATATACAATGTACTACACTGTGCATTTCCTCTAATGCGGGTTTTTCAGTAAATTCTAAGTTTTTCAGTGCAACTCACTCATATACAATGTACTACACTGTGCATTTCGTCTAATGCGGGTTTTTCAGTAAATTCTAGGTTTTTCAGTGCAACTCACTCATATACTATGTAGTACACTGTGCATTTCGTCTAATGCGGGTTTTTCAGTAAATTCTAAGTTTTTCAGTACAACTCACTCATATACAATGTACTACACTGTGCATTTCGTCTAATGCGGGTTTTTCAGTAAATTCTAATTTTTTCAGTGCAACTCACTCATATACTATGTACTACACTGTGCATTTCGTCTAATGCCAGTTTTTCAGTAAATTCTAAGTTTTTCAGTGCAACTCACTCATATATAATGTACTACACTGTGCATTTCGTCTAATGCGGTTTTTTCAGTAAATTCTAAGTTTTTCAGTGCAACTCACTCATATACAATGTACTACACTGTGCATTTCTTCTAATGCGGGTTTTTCAGTAAATTCTACGTTTTTCAGTGCAACTCACTCATATACATTATACTACACTGTGCATTTCGTCTAATGCGGGTTTTTCAGTAAATTCTAAGTTTTTCAGTGCAACTCACTCATATACAATGTACTACACTGTGCATTTCGTCTAATGCGGGTTTTTCAGTAAATTCTAAGTTTTTCAGTGCAACTCACTCATATACAATGTACTACACTGTGCATTTCGTCTAATGCGGGTTTTTCAGTAAATTATAAGTTTTTCAGTGCAACTCACTCATATACAATGTACTACACTGTGCATTTCGTCTAATGCGGGTTTTTCAGTAAATTATAAGTTTTTCAGTGCAACTCACTCATATACTATGTACTACAGTGTGCATTTCGTCTAATGCGGGTTTTTCAGTAAATTCTAAGTTTTTCAGTGCAACTCACTCATATACTATGTACTACAGTGTGCATTTCGTCTAATGTGGGTTTTTCAGTAAATTCTAAGTTTTTCAGTGCAACTCACTCATATACAATGTACTACACTGTGCATTTCGTCTAATGCGGGTTTTTCAGTAAATTCTAAGTTTTTCAGTGCAACTCACTCATATACAATGTACTACACTGTGCATTTCGTCTAATGCGGGTTTTTCAGTAAATTCTAAGTTTTTCAGTGCAACTCACTCATATACAATGTACTACACTGTGCATTTCGTCTAATGCGGGTTTTTCAGTAAATTCTAAGTTTTTCAGTGCAACTCACTCATATACAATGTACTACACTGTGCATTTCGTCTAATGCGGGTTTTTCAGTAAATTATAAGTTTTTCAGTGCAACTCACTCATATACTATGTACTACAGTGTGCATTTCGTCTAATGCGGGTTTTTCAGTAAATTCTAAGTTTTTCAGTGCAACTCACTCATATACAATGTACTACACTGTGCATTTCGTCTACTGCGGGTTTTTCAGTAAATTCTAAGTTTTTCAGTGCAACTCACTCATATACAATGTACTACACTGTGCATTTCGTCTAATGCGGGTTTTTCAGTAAATTCTAAGTTTTTCAGTGCAACTCACTCATATACAATGTACTACACTGTGCATTTCGTCTACTGCGGGTTTTTCAGTAAATTCTAAGTTTTTCAGTGCAACTCACTCATATACTATGTACTACACTGTGCATTTTGTCTAATGCGGGTTTTTCAGTAAATTCTAAATTTTTCAGTGCAACTCACTCATATACTATGTACTACAGTGTGCATTTCGTCTAATGCGGGTTTTTCAGTAAATTCTAAGTTTTTCAGTGCAACTCACTCATATACAATGTACTACACTGTGCATTTCGTCTAATGCGGGTTTTTCAGTAAATTCTAAGTTTTTCAGTGCAACTCACTCATATACAATGTACTACACTGTGCATTTCCTCTAATGCGGGTTTTTCAGTAAATTCTAAGTTTTTCAGTGCAACTCACTCATATACAATGTACTACACTGTGCATTTCGTCTAATGCGGGTTTTTCAGTAAATTCTAGGTTTTTCAGTGCAACTCACTCATATACTATGTAGTACACTGTGCATTTCGTCTAATGCGGGTTTTTCAGTAAATTCTAAGTTTTTCAGTACAACTCACTCATATACAATGTACTACACTGTGCATTTCGTCTAATGCGGGTTTTTCAGTAAATTCTAATTTTTTCAGTGCAACTCACTCATATACTATGTACTACACTGTGCATTTCGTCTAATGCCAGTTTTTCAGTAAATTCTAAGTTTTTCAGTGCAACTCACTCATATATAATGTACTACACTGTGCATTTCGTCTAATGCGGTTTTTTCAGTAAATTCTAAGTTTTTCAGTGCAAACTCACTCATATACAATGTACTACACTGTGCATTTCTTCTAATGCGGGTTTTTCAGTAAATTCTACGTTTTTCAGTGCAACTCACTCATATACATTATACTACACTGTGCATTTCGTCTAATGCGGGTTTTTCAGTAAATTCTAAGTTTTTCAGTGCAACTCACTCATATACAATGTACTACACTGTGCATTTCGTCTAATGCGGGTTTTTCAGTAAATTCTAAGTTTTTCAGTGCAACTCACTCATATACAATGTACTACACTGTGCATTTCGTCTAATGCGGGTTTTTCAGTAAATTATAAGTTTTTCAGTGCAACTCACTCATATACAATGTACTACACTGTGCATTTCGTCTAATGCGGGTTTTTCAGTAAATTATAAGTTTTTCAGTGCAACTCACTCATATACTATGTACTACAGTGTGCATTTCGTCTAATGCGGGTTTTTCAGTAAATTCTAAGTTTTTCAGTGCAACTCACTCATATACTATGTACTACAGTGTGCATTTCGTCTAATGTGGGTTTTTCAGTAAATTCTAAGTTTTTCAGTGCAACTCACTCATATACAATGTACTACACTGTGCATTTCGTCTAATGCGGGTTTTTCAGTAAATTCTAAGTTTTTCAGTGCAACTCACTCATATACAATGTACTACACTGTGCATTTCGTCTAATGCGGGTTTTTCAGTAAATTCTAAGTTTTTCAGTGCAACTCACTCATATACAATGTACTACACTGTGCATTTCGTCTAATGCGGGTTTTTCAGTAAATTCTAAGTTTTTCAGTGCAACTCACTCATATACAATGTACTACACTGTGCATTTCGTCTAATGCGGGTTTTTCAGTAAATTATAAGTTTTTCAGTGCAACTCACTCATATACTATGTACTACAGTGTGCATTTCGTCTAATGCGGGTTTTTCAGTAAATTCTAAGTTTTTCAGTGCAACTCACTCATATACTATGTACTACAGTGTGCATTTCGTCTAATGTGGGTTTTTCAGTAAATTCTAAGTTTTTCAGTGCAACTCACTCATATACAATGTACTACACTGTGCATTTCGTCTAATGCGGGTTTTTCAGTAAATTCTAAGTTTTTCAGTGCAACTCACTCATATACAATGTACTACACTGTGCATTTCGTCTAATGCGGGTTTTTCAGTAAATTCTAAGTTTTTCAGTGCAACTCACTCATATACAATGTACTACACTGTGCATTTCGTCTAATGCGGGTTTTTCAGTAAATTATAAGTTTTTCAGTGCAACTCACTCATATACAATGTACTACACTGTGCATTTCGTCTAATGCGGGTTTTTCAGTAAATTCTAAGTTTTTCAGTGCAACTCACTCATATACTATGTACTACACTGTGCATTTCGTCTAATGCGGGTTTTTCAGTAAATTCTAAGTTTTTCAGTGCAACTCACTCATATACAATGTACTCCACTGTGCATTTCGTCTAATGCGGGTTTTTCAGTAAATTCTAAGTTTTTCAGTGCAACTCACTCATATACAATGTACTACACTGTGCATTTCCTCTAATGCGGATTTTTCAGTAAATTCTAAGTTTTTCAGTGCAACTCACCCATATACTATGTACTACACTGTGCATTTTGTCTAATGCGGGTTTTTCAGTAAATTATAAGTTTTTCAGTGCAACTCACTCATATACAATGTACTACACTGTGCATTTCGTCTAATGCGGGTTTTTCAGTAAATTCTAAGTTTTTCAGTGCAACTCACTCATATACTATGTACTACAGTGTGCATTTCGTCTAATGCGGGTTTTTCAGTAAATTCTAAGTTTTTCAGTGCAACTCACTCATATACAATGTACTACACTGTGCATTTCGTCTAATGCGGGTTTTTCAGTAAATTCTAGGTTTTTCAGTGCAACTCACTCATATACTATGTAGTACACTGTGCATTTCGTCTAATGCGGGTTTTTCAGTAAATTCTAAGTTTTTCAGTACAACTCACTCATATACAATGTACTACACTGTGCATTTCGTCTAATGCGGGTTTTTCAGTAAATTCTAATTTTTTCAGTGCAACTCACTCATATACTATGTACTACACTGTGCATTTCGTTTAATGCCAGTTTTTCAGTAAATTCTAAGTTTTTCAGTGCAACTCACTCATATATAATGTACTACACTGTGCATTTCGTCTAATGCGGTTTTTTCAGTAAATTCTAAGTTTTTCAGTGCAACTCACTCATATACTATGTAGTACACTCTGCATTTCGTCTAATGCGGATTTTTCAGTAAATTCTAAGTTTTTCAGTGCAACTCACTCATATACAATGTACTACACTGTGCATTTCGTCTAATGCGGGTTTTTCAGTAAATTCTAAGTTTTTCAGTGCAACTCACTCATATACAATGTACTACACTGTGCATTTCGTCTAATGCGGGTTTTTCAGTAAATTATAAGTTTTTCAGTGCAACTCACTCATATACTATGTACTACAGTGTGCATTTCGTCTAATGCGGGTTTTTCAGTAAATTCTAAGTTTTTCAGTGCAACTCACTCATATACAATGTACTACACTGTGCATTTCGTCTAATGCGGGTTTTTCAGTAAATTCTAAGTTTTTCAGTGCAACTCACTCATATACAATGTACTACACTGTGCATTTCGTCTAATGCGGGTTTTTCAGTAAATTATAAGTTTTTCAGTGCAACTCACTCATATACAATGTACTACACTGTGCATTTCGTCTAATGCGGGTTTTTCAGTAAATTCTAAGTTTTTCAGTGCAACTCACTCATATACTATGTACTACACTGTGCATTTCGTCTAATGCGGGTTTTTCAGTAAATTCTAAGTTTTTCAGTGCAACTCACTCATATACAATGTACTACAGTGTGCATTTCGTCTAATGCGGGGTTTTTCAGTAAATTCTAAGTTTTTCAGTGCAACTCACTCATATACAATGTACTACACTGTGCATTTCGTCTAATGCGGGTTTTTCAGTAAATTCTAGGTTTTTCAGTGCAACTCACTCATATACTATGTAGTACACTGTGCATTTCGTCTAATGCGGGTTTTTCAGTAAATTCTAAGTTTTTCAGTACAACTCACTCATATACAATGTACTACACTGTGCATTTCGTCTAATGCGGGTTTTTCAGTAAATTCTAATTTTTTCAGTGCAACTCACTCATATACTATGTACTACACTGTGCATTTCGTCTAATGCCAGTTTTTCAGTAAATTCTAAGTTTTTCAGTGCAACTCACTCATATATAATGTACTACACTGTGCATTTCGTCTAATGCGGTTTTTTCAGTAAATTCTAAGTTTTTCAGTGCAACTCACTCATATACTATGTAGTACACTCTGCATTTCGTCTAATGCGGATTTTTCAGTAAATTCTAAGTTTTTCAGTGCAACTCACTCATATACAATGTACTACACTGTGCATTTCGTCTAATGCTGGTTTTTCAGTAAATTATAAGTTTTTCAGTGCAACTCACTCATATACAATGTACTACACTGTGCATTTCGTCTAATGCGGGTTTTTCAGTAAATTCTAAGTTTTTCAGTGCAACTCACTCATATACTATGTACTACAGTGTGCATTTCGTCTAATGCGGGTTTTTCAGTAAATTCTAAGTTTTTCAGTGCAACTCACTCACATACAATGTACTACACTGTGCATTTCGTCTAATGCGGGTTTTTCAGTAAATTCTAGGTTTTTCAGTGCAACTCACTCATATACTATGTAGTACACTGTGCATTTCGTCTAATGCGGGTTTTTCAGTAAATTCTAAGTTTTTCAGTACAACTCACTCATATACAATGTACTACACTGTGCATTTCGTCTAATGCGGGTTTTTCAGTAAATTCTAATTTTTTCAGTGCAACTCACTCATATACTATGTACTACACTGTGCATTTCGTCTAATGCCAGTTTTTCAGTAAATTCTAAGTTTTTCAGTGCAACTCACTCATATATAATGTACTACACTGTGCATTTCGTCTAATGCGGTTTTTTCAGTAAATTCTAAGTTTTTCAGTGCAACTCACTCATATACTATGTAGTACACTCTGCATTTCGTCTAATGCGGATTTTTCAGTAAATTCTAAGTTTTTCAGTGCAACTCACTCATATACAATGTACTACACTGTGCATTTCTTCTAATGCGGGTTTTTCAGTAAATTCTAAGTTTTTCAGTGCAACTCACTCATATACATTATACTACACTGTGCATTTCGTCTAATGCGGGTTTTTCAGTAAATTCTAAGTTTTTCAGTGCAAACTAACTCATATACAATGTACTACACTGTGCATTTCGTCTAATGCGGGTTTTTCAGTAAATTCTAAGTTTTTCAGTGCAACTCACTCATATACAATGTACTACACTGTGCATTTCGTCTAATGCGGGTTTTTCAGTAAATTCTAAGTTTTTCAGTGCAACTCACTCATATAGAATGTACTACACTGTGCATTTCGTCTAATGCGGGTTTTTCAGTAAATTATAAGTTTTTCAGTGCAACTCACTCATATACTATGTACTACAGTGTGCATTTCGTCTAATGCGGGTTTTTCAGTAAATTCTAAGTTTTTCAGTGCAACTCACTCATATACTATGTACTACAGTGTGCATTTCGTCTAATGCGGGTTTTTCAGTAAATTCTAAGTTTTTCAGTGCAACTCACTCATATACAATGTACTACACTGTGCATTTCGTCTAATGCGGGTTTTTCAGTAAATTCTAAGTTTTTCAGTGCAACTCACTCATATACAATGTACTACACGGGTGCATTTCGTCTAATGCGGGTTTTTCAGTAAATTATAAGTTTTTCAGTGCAACTCACTCATATACAATGTACTACACTGTGCATTTCGTCTAATGCGGGTTTTTCAGTAAATTCTAAGTTTTTCAGTGCAACTCACTCATATACAATGTACTACACTGTGCATTTCGTCTAATACGGGTTTTTCAGTAAATTCTAAGTTTTTCAGTTCAACTCACTCATATACAATGTACTACACTGTGCATTTCGTCTAATGCGGGTTTTTCAGTAAATTCTAAGTTTTTCAGTGCAACTCACTCATATACTATGTACTACACTGTGCATTTTGTCTAATGCGGGATTTTCAGTAAATTCTAAATTTTTCAGTGCAACTCACTCATATACTATGTACTACAGTGTGCATTTCGTCTAATGCGGGTTTTTCAGTAAATTCTAAGTTTTTCAGTGCAACTCACTCATATACAATGTACTACACTGTGCATTTCGTCTAATGCGGGTTTTTCAGTAAATTCTAAGTTTTTCAGTGCAACTCACTCATATACAATGTACTACACTGTGCATTTCCTCTAATGCGGATTTTTCAGTAAATTCTAAGTTTTGCAGTGCAACTCACCCATATACTATGTACTACACTGTGCATTTTGTCTAATGCGGGTTTTTCAGTAAATTATAAGTTTTTCAGTGCAACTCACTCATATACTATGTACTACACTGTGCATTTCGTCTAATGCGGGTTTTTCAGTAAATTCTAAGTTTTTCAGTGCAACTCACTCATATACAATGTACTACACTGTGCATTTCGTCTAATGCTGGTTTTTCAGTAAATTATAAGTTTTTCAGTGCAACTCACTCATATACAATGTACTACACTGTGCATTTCGTCTAATGCGGGTTTTTCAGTAAATTCTAAGTTTTTCAGTGCAACTCACTCATATACTATGTACTACAGTGTGCATTTCGTCTAATGCGGGTTTTTCAGTAAATTCTAAGTTTTTCAGTGCAACTCACTCATATACAATGTACTACACTGTGCATTTCGTCTAATGCGGGTTTTTCAGTAAATTATAAGTTTTTCAGTGCAACTCACTCATATAGAATGTACTACACTGTGCATTTCGTCTAATGCGGGTTTTTCAGTAAATTATAAGTTTTTCAGTGCAACTCACTCATATACTATGTACTACAGTGTGCATTTCGTCTAATGCGGGTTTTTCAGTAAATTCTAAGTTTTTCAGTGCAACTCACTCATATACTATGTACTACAGTGTGCATTTCGTCTAATGCGGGTTTTTCAGTAAATTCTAAGTTTTTCAGTGCAACTCACTCATATACAATGTACTACACTGTGCATTTCGTCTAATGCGGGTTTTTCAGTAAATTCTAAGTTTTTCAGTGCAACTCACTCATATACAATGTACTACACGGTGCATTTCGTCTAATGCGGGTTTTTCAGTAAATTCTAAGTTTTTCAGTGCAACTCACTCATATACAATGTACTACACTGTGCATTTCGTCTAATGCGGGTTTTTCAGTAAATTCTAAGTTTTTCAGTGCAACTCACTCATATACAATGTACTACACTGTGCATTTCGTCTAATGCGGGTTTTTCAGTAAATTCTAAGTTTTTCAGTGCAACTCACTCATATACAATGTACTACACTGTGCATTTCGTCTACTGCGGGTTTTTCAGTAAATTCTAAGTTTTTCAGTGCAACTCACTCATATACTATGTACTACACTGTGCATTTTGTCTAATGCGGGTTTTTCAGTAAATTCTAAATTTTTCAGTGCAACTCACTCATATACTATGTACTACAGTGTGCATTTCGTCTAATGCGGGTTTTTCAGTAAATTCTAAGTTTTTCAGTGCAACTCACTCATATACAATGTACTACACTGTGCATTTCGTCTAATGCGGGTTTTTCAGTAAATTCTAAGTTTTTCAGTGCAACTCACTCATATACAATGTACTACACTGTGCATTTCCTCTAATGCGGATTTTTCAGTAAATTCTAAGTTTTGCAGTGCAACTCACCCATATACTATGTACTACACTGTGCATTTTGTCTAATGCGGGTTTTTCAGTAAATTATAAGTTTTTCAGTGCAACTCACTCATATACTATGTACTACACTGTGCATTTCGTCTAATGCGGGTTTTTCAGTAAATTCTAGGTTTTTCAGTGCAACTCACTCATATACTATGTAGTACACTGTGCATTTCGTCTAATGCGGGTTTTTCAGTAAATTCTAAGTTTTTCAGTACAACTCACTCATATACAATGTACTACACTGTGCATTTCGTCTAATGCGGGTTTTTCAGTAAATTCTAATTTTTTCAGTGCAACTCACTCATATACTATGTACTACACTGTGCATTTCGTCTAATGCGGGTTTTTCAGTAAATTCTAAGTTTTTCAGTGCAACTCACTCATATATAATGTACTACACTGTGCATTTCGTCTAATGCGGGTTTTTCAGTAAATTCTAAGTTTTTCAGTGCAACTCACTCATATACTATGTAGTACACTCTGCATTTCGTCTAATGCGGATTTTTCAGTAAATTCTAAGTTTTTCAGTGCAACTCACTCATATACAATGTACTACACTGTGCATTTCGTCTAATGCGGGTTTTTCAGTAAATTCTAAGTTTTTCAGTGCAACTCACTCATATACAATGTACTACACTGTGCATTTCGTCTAATGCGGGTTTTTCAGTAAATTCTAAGTTTTTCAGTGCAACTCACTCATATACAATGTACTACACTGTGCATTTCGTCTAATGCGGGTTTTTCAGTAAATTCTAAGTTTTTCAGTGCAACTCACTCATATACAATGTACTACACTGTGCATTTCGTCTAATGCGGGTTTTTCAGTAAATTATAAGTTTTTCAGTGCAACTCACTCATATACTATGTACTACAGTGTGCATTTCGTCTAATGCGGGTTTTTCAGTAAATTCTAAGTTTTTCAGTGCAACTCACTCATATACTATGTACTACAGTGTGCATTTCGTCTAATGCGGGTTTTTCAGTAAATTCTAAGTTTTTCAGTGCAACTCACTCATATACAATGTACTACACTGTGCATTTCGTCTAATGCGGGTTTTTCAGTAAATTCTAAGTTTTTCAGTGCAACTCACTCATATACAATGTACTACACGGTGCATTTCGTCTAATGCGGGTTTTTCAGTAAATTCTAAGTTTTTCAGTGCAACTCACTCATATACAATGTACTACACTGTATTTCGTCTAATGCGGGTTTTTCAGTAAATTCTAAGTTTTTCAGTGCAACTCACTCATATACAATGTACTACACTGTGCATTTCGTCTAATGCGGGTTTTTCAGTAAATTCTAAGTTTTTCAGTGCAACTCACTCATATACTATGTACTACACTGTGCATTTTGTCTAATGCGGGTTTTTCAGTAAATTCTAAATTTTTCAGTGCAACTCACTCATATACTATGTACTACAGTGTGCATTTCGTCTAATGCGGGTTTTTCAGTAAATTCTAAGTTTTTCAGTGCAACTCACTCATATACAATGTACTACACTGTGCATTTCGTCTAATGCGGGTTTTTCAGTAAATTCTAAGTTTTTCAGTTCAACTCACTCATATACAATGTACTACACTGTGCATTTCGTCTAATGCGGGTTTTTCAGTAAATTCTAAGTTTTCAGTGCAACTCACTCATATACAATGTACTACACTGTGCATTTCATCTAATGCGGGTTTTTCAGTAAATTCTAAGTTTTTCAGTGCAACTCACTCATATAGAATGTACTACACTGTGCATTTCGTCTAATGCGGGTTTTTCAGTAAATTATAAGTTTTTCAGGGCAACTCACTCATATACTATGTACTACAGTGTGCATTTCGTCTAATGCGGGTTTTTCAGTAAATTCTAAGTTTTTCAGTGCAACTCACTCATATACTATGTACTACAGTGTGCATTTCGTCTAATGCGGGTTTTTCAGTAAATTCTAAGTTTTTCAGTGCAACTCACTCATATACAATGTACTACACTGTGCATTTCGTCTAATGCGGGTTTTCAGTAAATTCTAAGTTTTTCAGTGCAACTCACTCATATACAATGTACTACACTGTGCATTTCGTCTAATGCGGGTTTTTCAGTAAATTCTACGTTTTTCAGTGCAACTCACTCATATACAATGTACTACACGGTGCATTTCGTCTAATGCGGGTTTTTCAGTAAATTCTAAGTTTTTCAGTGCAACTCACTCATATACAATGTACTACACTGTGCATTTCCTCTAATGCGGGTTTTTCAGTAAATTCTAAGTTTTTCAGTGCAACTCACTCATATACAATGTACTACACTGTGCATTTCGTCTAATGCGGGTTTTTCAGTAAATTCTAAGTTTTTCAGTGCAACTCACTCATATACTATGTACTACACTGTGCATTTTGTCTAATGCGGGTTTTTCAGTAAATTCTAAGTTTTTCAGTGCAACTCACTCATATACTATGTACTACACTGTGCATTTCGTCTAATGCGGGTTTTTCAGTAAATTCTAAGTTTTTCAGTGCAACTCACTCATATACAATGTACTACACTGTGCATTTCATCTAATGCGGGTTTTTCAGTAAATTCTAAGTTTTTCAGTGCAACTCACTCATATACTATGTACTACAGTGTGCATTTCGTCTAATGCGGGTTTTTCAGTAAATTCTAAGTTTTTCAGTGCAACTCACTCATATACAATGTACTACACTGTGCATTTCGTCTAATGCGGGTTTTTCAGTAAATTCTAAGTTTTTCAGTGCAACTCACTCATATACGATGTACTACACTGTGCATTTCGTCTAATGCGGGTTTTTCAGTAAATTCTAAGTTTTTCAGTGCAACTCACTCATATACAATGTACTACACTGTGCATTTCGTCTAATGCGGGTTTTTCAGTAAATTCTAAGTTTTTCAGTGCAACTCACTCATATACAATGTACTACACTGTGCATTTCGTCTAATGCGGGTTTTTCAGTAAATTATAAGTTTTTCAGTGCAACTCACTCATATACTATGTACTACAGTGTGCATTTCGTCTAATGCGGGTTTTTCAGTAAATTCTAAGTTTTTCAGTGCAACTCACTCATATACTATGTACTACAGTGTGCATTTCGTCTAATGCGGGTTTTTCAGTAAATTCTAAGTTTTTCAGTGCAACTCACTCATATACAATGTACTACACTGTGCATTTCGTCTAATGTGGGTTTTTCAGTAAATTCTAAGTTTTTCAGTGCAACTCACTCATATACTATGTACTACACTGTGCATTTCGTCTAATGCGTGTTTTTCAGTAAATTCTAAGTTTTTCAGTGCAACTCACTCATATACAATGTACTACACTGTGCATTTTGTCTAATGCGGGTTTTTCAGTAAATTCTAAGTTTTTCAGTGCAACTCACTCATATACTATGTACTACAGTGTGCATTTCGTCTAATGCGGGTTTTTCAGTAAATTCTAAGTTTATCAGTGCAACTCAATCATATACAATGTACTACACTGTGCATTTCGTCTAATGCGGGTTTTTCAGTAAATTCTAGGTTTTTCAGTGCAACTCACTCATATACTATGTAGTACACTGTGCATTTCGTCTAATGCGGGTTTTTCAGTAAATTCTAAGTTTTTCAGTACAACTCACTCATATACAATGTACTACACTGTGCATTTCGTCTAATGCGGGTTTTTCAGTAAATTCTAATTTTTTCAGTGCAACTCACTCATATACTATGTACTACACTGTGCATTTCGTCTAATGCGGGTTTTTCAGTAAATTCTAAGTTTTTCAGTGCAACTCACTCTTATACTATGTAGTACACTGTGCATTTCGTCTAATGCGGATTTTTCAGTAAATTCTAAGTTTTTCAGTGCAACTCACTCATATACAATGTACTACACTGTGCATTTCTTCTAATGCGGGTTTTTCAGTAAATTCTAAGTTTTTCAGTGCAACTCACTCATATACAATGTACTACACTGTGCATTTCGTCTAATGCAGGTTTTCAGTAAATTCTAAGTTTTTCAGTGCAACTCACTAATATACAATGTACTACACTGTGCATTTCGTCTAATGCGGGTTTTTCAGTAAATTCTAAGTTTTTCAGTGCAACTCACTCATATACAATGTACTACACGGTGCATTTCGTCTAATGCGGGTTTTTCAGTAAATTCTAAGTTTTTCAGTGCAACTCACTCATATACAATGTACTACACTGTGCATTTCGTCTAATGCGGGTTTTTCAGTAAATTCTAAGTTTTTCAGTGCAACTCACTCATATACTATGTACTACACTGTGCATTTTGTCTAATGCGGGTTTTTCAGTAAATTCTAAGTTTTTCAGTGCAACTCACTCATATACTATGTACTACAGTGTGCATTTCGTCTAATGCGGGTTTTTCAGTAAATTCTAAGTTTTTCAGTGCAACTCACTCATATACTATGTAGTACACTGTGCATTTCGTCTAATGCGGATTTTTCAGTAAATTCTAAGTTTTTCAGTGCAACTCACTCATATACAATGTACTACACTGTGCATTTCTTCTAATGCGGGTTTTTCAGTAAATTCTAAGTTTTTCAGTGCAACTCACTCATATACAATGTACTACACTGTGCATTTCTTCTAATGCGGGTTTTTCAGTAAATTCTAAGTTTTTCAGTGCAACTCACTCATATACAATGTACTACACTGTGCATTTCGTCTAATGCGGGTTTTTCAGTAAATTATAAGTTTTTCAGTGCAACTCACTCATATACTATGTACTACAGTGTGCATTTCGTCTAATGCGGGTTTTTCAGTAAATTCTAAGTTTTTCAGTGCAACTCACTCATATACAATGTACTACACTGTGCATTTCGTCTAATGCGGGTTTTTCAGTAAATTCTAGGTTTTTCAGTGCAACTCACTCATATACTATGTAGTACACTGTGCATTTCGTCTAATGCGGGTTTTTCAGTAAATTCTAAGTTTTTCAGTACAACTCACTCATATACAATGTACTACACTGTGCATTTCGTCTAATGCGGGTTTTTCAGTAAATTCTAAGTTTTTCAGTGCAACTCACTCATATACTATGTACTACACTGTGCATTTCGTCTAATGCGGGTTTTTCAGTAAATTCTAAGTTTTTCAGTACAACTCACTCATATACAATGTACTACACTGTGCATTTCGTCTAATGCGGGTTTTTCAGTAAATTCTAAGTTTTTCAGTGCAACTCACTCTTATACTATGTAGTACACTGTGCATTTCGTCTAATGCGGATTTTTCAGTAAATTCTAAGTTTTTCAGTGCAACTCACTCATATACAATGTACTACACTGTGCATTTCTTCTAATGCGGGTTTTTCAGTAAATTCTAAGTTTTTCAGTACAACTCACTCATATACAATGTACTACACTGTGCATTTCGTCTAATGCGGGTTTTTCAGTAAATTCTAAGTTTTTCAGTGCAACTCACTCATATACTATGTACTACAGTGTGCATTTCGTCTAATGCGGGTTTTTCAGTAAATTCTAAGTTTTTCAGTGCAACTCACTCATATACAATGTACTACACTGTGCATTTCGTCTAATGCGGGTTTTTCAGTAAATTCTAAGTTTTTCAGTGCAACTCACTCATATACAATGTACTACACTGTGCATTTCCTCTAATGCGGGTTTTTCAGTAAATTCTAAGTTTTTCAGTGCAACTCACCCATATACTATGTACTACACTGTGCATTTTGTCTAATGCGGGTTTTTCAGTAAATTCTAAGTTTTTCAGTGCAACTCACTCATATACTATGTACTACACTGTGCATTTCGTCTAATGCGGGTTTTTCAGTAAATTCTAAGTTTTTCAGTGCAACTCACTCATATACAATGTACTGACTGTGCATTTCGTCTAATGCCGGTTTTTCAGTAAATTATAAGTTTTTCAGTGCAACTCACTCATATACAATGTACTACACTGTGCATTTCGTCTAATGCGGGTTTTTCAGTAAATTCTAAATTTTTCAGTGCAACTCACTCATATACTATGTACTACAGTGTGCATTTCGTCTAATGCGGGTTTTTCAGTAAATTCTAAGTTTTTCAGTGCAACTCACTCATATACAATGTACTACACTGTGCATTTCGTCTAATGCGGGTTTTTCAGTAAATTCTAGGTTTTTCAGTGCAACTCACTCATATACTATGTACTACACTGTGCATTTCGTCTAATGCGGGTTTTTCAGTAAATTCTAAGTTTTTCAGTGCAACTCACTCATATACAATGTACTGACTGTGCATTTCGTCTAATGCCGGTTTTTCAGTAAATTATAAGTTTTTCAGTGCAACTCACTCATATACAATGTACTACACTGTGCATTTTGTCTAATGCGGGTTTTTCAGTAAATTATAAGTTTTTCAGTGCAACTCACTCATATACTATGTACTACAGTGTGCATTTCGTCTAATGCGGGTTTTTCAGTAAATTCTAAGTTTTTCAGTGCAACGCACTCATATACAATGTACTACACTGTGCATTTCGTCTAATGCGGGTTTTTCAGTAAATTCTAGGTTTTTCAGTGCAACTCACTCATATACTATGTAGTACACTGTGCATTTCGTCTAATGCGGGTTTTTCAGTAAATTCTAAGTTTTTCAGTACAACTCACTCATATACAATGTACTACACTGTGCATTTCGTCTAATGCGGGTTTTTCAGTAAATTCTAATTTTTTCAGTGCAACTCACTCATATACTATGTACTACACTGTGCATTTCGTCTAATGCGGGTTTTTCAGTAAATTCTAAGTTTTTCAGTGCAACTCACTCATATACAATGTACTACACTGTGCATTTCGTTAATGCGGGTTTTTCAGTAAATTCTAAGTTTTTCAGTGCAACTCACTCATATACTATGTAGTACACTGTGCATTTTGTCTAATGCGGATTTTTCAGTAAATTCTAAGTTTTTCAGTGCAACTCACTCATATACAATGTACTACACTGTGCATTTCTTCTAATGCGGGTTTTTCAGTAAATTCTAAGTTTTTCAGTGCAACTCACTCATATACATTATACTACACTGTGCATTTCGTCTAATGCGGGTTTTTCAGTAAATTCTAAGTTTTTCAGTGCAACTCACTCATATACTATGTACTACAGTGTGCATTTCGTCTAATGCGGGTTTTTCAGTAAATTCTAAGTTTTTCAGTGCAACTCACTCATATACAATGTACTACACTGTGCATTTCGTCTAATGCGGGTTTTTCAGTAAATTCTAAGTTTTTCAGTGCAAATCACTCATATACAATGTACTACACGGTGCATTTCGTCTAATGCGGGTTTTTCAGTAAATTCTAAGTTTTTCAGTGCAACTCACTCATATACAATGTACTACACTGTATTTCGTCTAATGCGGGTTTTTCAGTAAATTCTAAGTTTTTCAGTGCAACTCACTCATATACAATGTACTACACTGTGCATTTCGTCTAATGCGGGTTTTTCAGTAAATTCTAAGTTTTTCAGTGCAACTCACTCATATACAATGTACTACACTGTGCATTTCGTCTAATGCGGGTTTTTCAGTAAATTCTAAGTTTTTCAGTGCAACTCACTCATATACTATGTACTATACTGTGCATTTTGTCTAATGCGGGTTTTTCAGTAAATTCTAAATTTTTCAGTGCAACTCACTCATATACTATGTACTACAGTGTGCATTTCGTCTAATGCGGGTTTTTCAGTAAATTCTAAGTTTTTCAGTGCAACTCACTCATATACAATGTACTACACTGTGCATTTCCTCTAATGCGGATTTTTCAGTAAATTCTAAGTTTTTCAGTGCAACTCACCCATATACTATGTACTACACTGTGCATTTTGTCTAATGCGGGTTTTTCAGTAAATTATAAGTTTTTCAGTGCAACTCACTCATATACTATGTACTACACTGTGCATTTCGTCTAATGCGGGTTTTTCAGTAAATTCTAAGTTTTTCAGTGCAACTCACTCATATACAATGTACTACACTGTGCATTTCGTCTAATGCTGGTTTTTCAGTAAATTATAAGTTTTTCAGTGCAACTCACTCATATACTATGTACTACAGTGTGCATTTCGTCTAATGCGGGTTTTTCAGTAAATTCTAAGTTTTTCAGTGCAACTCACTCATATACAATGTACTACACTGTGCATTTCGTCTAATGCGGGTTTTTCAGTAAATTCTAGGTTTTTCAGTGCAACTCACTCATATACTATGTAGTACACTGTGCATTTCGTCTAATGCGGGTTTTTCAGTAAATTCTAAGTTTTTCAGTGCAACTCACTCATATACAATGTACTACACTGTGCATTTCGTCTAATGCGGGTTTTTCAGTAAATTCTAAGTTTTTCAGTGCAACTCACTCATATACAATGTACTACACTGTGCATTTCGTCTAATGCGGGTTTTTCAGTAAATTCTAAGTTTTTCAGTGCAACTCACTCATATAGAATGTACTACACTGTGCATTTCGTCTAATGCGGGTTTTTCAGTAAATTATAAGTTTTTCAGTGCAACTCACTCATATACTATGTACTACAGTGTGCATTTCGTCTAATGCGGGTTTTTCAGTAAATTCTAAGTTTTTCAGTGCAACTCACTCATATACTATGTACTACAGTGTGCATTTCGTCTAATGCGGGTTTTTCAGTAAATTCTAAGTTTTTCAGTGCAACTCACTCATATACAATGTACTACACTGTGCATTTCGTCTAATGCAGGTTTTCAGTAAATTCTAAGTTTTTCAGTGCAACTCACTCATATACAATGTACTACACTGTGCATTTCGTCTAATGCGGGTTTTTCAGTAAATTCTAAGTTTTTCAGTGCAACTCACTCATATACAATGTACTACACGGTGCATTTCGTCTAATGCGGGTTTTTCAGTAAATTCTAAGTTTTTCAGTGCAACTCACTCATATACAATGTACTACACTGTGCATTTCGTCTAATGCGGGTTTTTCAGTAAATTCTAAGTTTTTCAGTGCAACTCACTCATATACAATGTACTACACTGTGCATTTCGTCTAATGCGGGTTTTTCAGTAAATTCTAAGTTTTTCAGTGCAACTCACTCATATACTATGTACTACACTGTGCATTTTGTCTAATGCGGGTTTTTCAGTAAATTCTAAGTTTTTCAGTGCAACTCACTCATATACTATGTACTACAGTGTGCATTTCGTCTAATGCGGGTTTATCAGTAAATTCTAAGTTTTTCAGTGCAACTCACTCATATACAATGTACTACACTGTGCATTTCATCTAATGCGGGTTTTTCAGTAAATTCTAAGTTTTTCAGTGCAACTCACTCATATACTATGTACTACAGTGTGCATTTCGTCTAATGCGGGTTTTTCAGTAAATTCTAAGTTTTTCAGTGCAACTCACTCATATACAATGTACTACACTGTGCATTTCGTCTAATGCGGGTTTTTCAGTAAATTCTAAGTTTTTCAGTGCAACTCACTCATATACAATGTACTGACTGTGCATTTCGTCTAATGCCGGTTTTTCAGTAAATTATAAGTTTTTCAGTGTAACTCACTCATATACAATGTACTACACTGTGCATTTCGTCTAATGCGGGTTTTTCAGTAAATTCTAAATTTTTCAGTGCAACTCACTCATATACTATGTACTACAGTGTGCATTTCGTCTAATGCGGGTTTTTCAGTAAATTCTAAGTTTTTCAGTGCAACTCACTCATATACAATGTACTACACTGTGCATTTCGTCTAATGCGGGTTTTTCAGTAAATTCTAGGTTTTTCAGTGCAACTCACTCATATACTATGTACTACACTGTGCATTTCGTCTAATGCGGGTTTTTCAGTAAATTCTAAGTTTTTCAGTGCAACTCACTCATATACTATGTACTACACTGTGCATTTCGTCTAATGCGGGTTTTTCAGTAAATTCTAAGTTTTTCAGTGCAACTCACTCATATACAATGTACTGACTGTGCATTTCGTCTAATGCCGGTTTTTCAGTAAATTATAAGTTTTTCAGTGCAACTCACTCATATACAATGTACTACACTGTGCATTTCGTCTAATGCGGGTTTTTCAGTAAATTCTAAATTTTTCAGTGCAACTCACTCATATACTATGTACTACAGTGTGCATTTCGTCTAATGCGGGTTTTTCAGTAAATTCTAAGTTTTTCAGTGCAACTCACTCATATACAATGTACTACACTGTGCATTTCGTCTAATGCGGGTTTTTCAGTAAATTCTAGGTTTTTCAGTGCAACTCACTCATATACTATGTACTACACTGTGCATTTCGTCTAATGCGGGTTTTTCAGTAAATTCTAAGTTTTTCAGTGCAACTCACTCATATACAATGTACTGACTGTGCATTTCGTCTAATGCCGGTTTTTCAGTAAATTATAAGTTTTTCAGTGCAACTCACTCATATACAATGTACTACACTGTGCATTTTGTCTAATGCGGGTTTTTCAGTAAATTATAAGTTTTTCAGTGCAACTCACTCATATACTATGTACTACAGTGTGCATTTCGTCTAATGCGGGTTTTTCAGTAAATTCTAAGTTTTTCAGTGCAACGCACTCATATACAATGTACTACACTGTGCATTTCGTCTAATGCGGGTTTTTCAGTAAATTCTAGGTTTTTCAGTGCAACTCACTCATATACTATGTAGTACACTGTGCATTTCGTCTAATGCGGGTTTTTCAGTAAATTCTAAGTTTTTCAGTACAACTCACTCATATACAATGTACTACACTGTGCATTTCGTCTAATGCGGGTTTTTCAGTAAATTCTAATTTTTTCAGTGCAACTCACTCATATACTATGTACTACACTGTGCATTTCGTCTAATGCGGGTTTTTCAGTAAATTCTAAGTTTTTCAGTGCAACTCACTCATATACAATGTACTACACTGTGCATTTCGTCTAATGCGGGTTTTTCAGTAAATTCTAAGTTTTTCAGTGCAACTCACTCATATACTATGTAGTACACTGTGCATTTTGTCTAATGCGGATTTTTCAGTAAATTCTAAGTTTTTCAGTGCAACTCACTCATATACAATGTACTACACTGTGCATTTCTTCTAATGCGGGTTTTTCAGTAAATTCTAAGTTTTTCAGTGCAACTCACTCATATACATTATACTACACTGTGCATTTCGTCTAATGCGGGTTTTTCAGTAAATTCTAAGTTTTTCAGTGCAACTCACTCATATACTATGTACTACAGTGTGCATTTCGTCTAATGCGGGTTTTTCAGTAAATTCTAAGTTTTTCAGTGCAACTCACTCATATACAATGTACTACACTGTGCATTTCGTCTAATGCGGGTTTTTCAGTAAATTCTAAGTTTTTCAGTGCAAATCACTCATATACAATGTACTACACGGTGCATTTCGTCTAATGCGGGTTTTTCAGTAAATTCTAAGTTTTTCAGTGCAACTCACTCATATACAATGTACTACACTGTATTTCGTCTAATGCGGGTTTTTCAGTAAATTCTAAGTTTTTCAGTGCAACTCACTCATATACAATGTACTACACTGTGCATTTCGTCTAATGCGGGTTTTTCAGTAAATTCTAAGTTTTTCAGTGCAACTCACTCATATACAATGTACTACACTGTGCATTTCGTCTAATGCGGGTTTTTCAGTAAATTCTAAGTTTTTCAGTGCAACTCACTCATATACTATGTACTATACTGTGCATTTTGTCTAATGCGGGTTTTTCAGTAAATTCTAAATTTTTCAGTGCAACTCACTCATATACTATGTACTACAGTGTGCATTTCGTCTAATGCGGGTTTTTCAGTAAATTCTAAGTTTTTCAGTGCAACTCACTCATATACAATGTACTACACTGTGCATTTCCTCTAATGCGGATTTTTCAGTAAATTCTAAGTTTTTCAGTGCAACTCACCCATATACTATGTACTACACTGTGCATTTTGTCTAATGCGGGTTTTTCAGTAAATTATAAGTTTTTCAGTGCAACTCACTCATATACTATGTACTACACTGTGCATTTCGTCTAATGCGGGTTTTTCAGTAAATTCTAAGTTTTTCAGTGCAACTCACTCATATACAATGTACTACACTGTGCATTTCGTCTAATGCTGGTTTTTCAGTAAATTATAAGTTTTTCAGTGCAACTCACTCATATACTATGTACTACAGTGTGCATTTCGTCTAATGCGGGTTTTTCAGTAAATTCTAAGTTTTTCAGTGCAACTCACTCATATACAATGTACTACACTGTGCATTTCGTCTAATGCGGGTTTTTCAGTAAATTCTAGGTTTTTCAGTGCAACTCACTCATATACTATGTAGTACACTGTGCATTTCGTCTAATGCGGGTTTTTCAGTAAATTCTAAGTTTTTCAGTGCAACTCACTCATATACAATGTACTACACTGTGCATTTCGTCTAATGCGGGTTTTTCAGTAAATTCTAAGTTTTTCAGTGCAACTCACTCATATACAATGTACTACACTGTGCATTTCGTCTAATGCGGGTTTTTCAGTAAATTCTAAGTTTTTCAGTGCAACTCACTCATATAGAATGTACTACACTGTGCATTTCGTCTAATGCGGGTTTTTCAGTAAATTATAAGTTTTTCAGTGCAACTCACTCATATACTATGTACTACAGTGTGCATTTCGTCTAATGCGGGTTTTTCAGTAAATTCTAAGTTTTTCAGTGCAACTCACTCATATACTATGTACTACAGTGTGCATTTCGTCTAATGCGGGTTTTTCAGTAAATTCTAAGTTTTTCAGTGCAACTCACTCATATACAATGTACTACACTGTGCATTTCGTCTAATGCAGGTTTTCAGTAAATTCTAAGTTTTTCAGTGCAACTCACTCATATACAATGTACTACACTGTGCATTTCGTCTAATGCGGGTTTTTCAGTAAATTCTAAGTTTTTCAGTGCAACTCACTCATATACAATGTACTACACGGTGCATTTCGTCTAATGCGGGTTTTTCAGTAAATTCTAAGTTTTTCAGTGCAACTCACTCATATACAATGTACTACACTGTGCATTTCGTCTAATGCGGGTTTTTCAGTAAATTCTAAGTTTTTCAGTGCAACTCACTCATATACAATGTACTACACTGTGCATTTCGTCTAATGCGGGTTTTTCAGTAAATTCTAAGTTTTTCAGTGCAACTCACTCATATACAATGTACTACACTGTGCATTTCCTCTAATGCGGGTTTTTCAGTAAATTCTAAGTTTTTCAGTGCAACTCACCCATATACTATGTACTACACTGTGCATTTTGTCTAATGCGGGTTTTTCAGTAAATTCTAAGTTTTTCAGTGCAACTCACTCATATACTATGTACTACACTGTGCATTTCGTCTAATGCGGGTTTTTCAGTAAATTCTAAGTTTTTCAGTGCAACTCACTCATATACAATGTATTGACTGTGCATTTCGTCTAATGCCGGTTTTTCAGTAAATTATAAGTTTTTCAGTGCAACTCACTCATATACAATGTACTACACTGTGCATTTCGTCTAATGCGGGTTTTTCAGTAAATTCTAAATTTTTCAGTGCAACTCACTCATATACTATGTACTACAGTGTGCATTTCGTCTAATGCGGGTTTTTCAGTAAATTCTAAGTTTTTCAGTGCAACTCACTCATATACAATGTACTACACTGTGCATTTCGTCTAATGCGGGTTTTTCAGTAAATTCTAGGTTTTTCAGTGCAACTCACTCATATACTATGTACTACACTGTGCATTTCGTCTAATGCGGGTTTTTCAGTAAATTCTAAGTTTTTCAGTGCAACTCACTCATATACAATGTACTGACTGTGCATTTCGTCTAATGCCGGTTTTTCAGTAAATTATAAGTTTTTCAGTGCAACTCACTCATATACAATGTACTACACTGTGCATTTCGTCTAATGCGGGTTTTTCAGTAAATTCTAAATTTTTCAGTGCAACTCACTCATATACTATGTACTACAGTGTGCATTTCGTCTAATGCGGGTTTTTCAGTAAATTCTAAGTTTTTCAGTGCAACTCACTCATATACAATGTACTACACTGTGCATTTCGTCTAATGCGGGTTTTTCAGTAAATTCTAGGTTTTTCAGTGCAACTCACTCATATACTATGTAGTACACTGTGCATTTCGTCTAATGCGGGTTTTTCAGTAAATTCTAAGTTTTTCAGTGCAACTCACTCATATACTATGTACTACACTGTGCATTTCGTCTAATGCGGGTTTTTCAGTAAATTCTAAGTTTTTCAGTGCAACTCACTCATATACAATGTACTACACTGTGCATTTTGTCTAATGCGGGTTTTTCAGTAAATTATAAGTTTTTCAGTGCAACTCACTCATATACTATGTACTACAGTGTGCATTTCGTCTAATGCGGGTTTTTCAGTAAATTCTAAGTTTTTCAGTGCAACTCACTCATATACAATGTACTACACTGTGCATTTCGTCTAATGCGGGTTTTTCAGTAAATTCTAGGTTTTTCAGTGCAACTCACTCATATACTATGTAGTACACTGTGCATTTCGTCTAATGCGGGTTTTTCAGTAAATTCTAAGTTTTTCAGTACAACTCACTCATATACAATGTACTACACTGTGCATTTCGTCTAATGCGGGTTTTTCAGTAAATTCTAATTTTTTCAGTGCAACTCACTCATATACTATGTACTACACTGTGCATTTCGTCTAATGCGGGTTTTTCAGTAAATTCTAAGTTTTTCAGTGCAACTCACTCATATACAATGTACTACACTGTGCATTTCGTCTAATGCGGGTTTTTCAGTAAATTCTAAGTTTTTCAGTGCAACTCACTCATATACTATGTAGTACACTGTGCATTTTGTCTAATGCGGATTTTTCAGTAAATTCTAAGTTTTTCAGTGCAACTCACTCATATACAATGTACTACACTGTGCATTTCTTCTAATGCGGGTTTTTCAGTAAATTCTAAGTTTTTCAGTGCAACTCACTCATATACATTATACTACACTGTGCATTTCGTCTAATGCGGGTTTTTCAGTAAATTCTAAGTTTTTCAGTGCAACTCACTCATATACAATGTACTACACTGTGCATTTCTTCTAATGCGGGTTTTTCAGTAAATTCTAAGTTTTTCAGTGCAACTCACTCATATACATTATACTACACTGTGCATTTCGTCTAATGCGGGTTTTTCAGTAAATTCTAAGTTTTTCAGTGCAACTCACTCATATACAATGTACTACACTGTGCATTTCGTCTAATGCGGGTTTTTCAGTAAATTCTAAGTTTTTCAGTGCAACTCACTCATATACAATGTACTACACTGTGCATTTCGTCTAATGCGGGTTTTTCAGTAAATTCTAAGTTTTTCAGTGCAACTCACTCATATACAATGTACTACACTGTGCATTTCGTCTAATGCGGGTTTTTCAGTAAATTCTAAGTTTTTCAGTGCAACTCACTCATATACAATGTACTACACTGTGCATTTCATCTAATGCGGGTTTTTCAGTAAATTCTAAGTTTTTCAGTGCAACTCACTCATATACTATGTACTACAGTGTGCATTTCGTCTAATTTGGGTTTTTCAGTAAATTCTAAGTTTTTCAGTGCAACTCACTCATATACAATGTACTACACTGTGCATTTCGTCTAATGCGGGTTTTTCAGTAAATTCTAAGTTTTTCAGTGCAACTCACTCATATACAATGTACTACACTGTGCATTTCGTCTAATGCGGGTTTTTCAGTAAATTCTTAGTTTTTCAGTGCAACTCACTCATATACAATGTACTACACTGTGCATTTCCTCTAATGCGGGTTTTTCAGTAAATTCTAAGTTTTTCAGTGCAACTCACCCATATACTATGTACTACACTGTGCATTTTGTCTAATGCGGGTTTTTCAGTAAATTCTAAGTTTTTCAGTGCAACTCACTCATATACTATGTACTACACTGTGCATTTCGTCTAATGCGGGTTTTTGAGTAAATTCTAAGTTTTTCAGTGCAACTCACTCATATACAATGTACTGACTGTGCATTTCGTCTAATGCCGGTTTTTCAGTAAATTATAAGTTTTTCAGTGCAACTCACTCATATACTATGTAGTACACTCTGCATTTCGTCAAATGCGGATTTTTCAGTAAATTCTAAGTTTTTCAGTGCAACTCACTCATATACAATGTACTACACTGTGCATTTCTTCTAATGCGGGTTTTTCAGTAAATTCTAAGTTTTTCAGTGCAACTCACTCATATACATTATACTACACTGTGCATTTCGTCTAATGCGGGTTTTTCAGTAAATTCTAAGTTTTTCAGTGCAACTCACTCATATACAATGTACTACACTGTGCATTTCGTCTAATGCGGGTTTTTCAGTAAATTCTAAGTTTTTCAGTGCAACTCACTCATATACAATGTACTACACTGTGCATTTCGTCTAATGCGGGTTTTTCAGTAAATTCTAAGTTTTTCAGTGCAACTCACTCATATAGAATGTACTACACTGTGCATTTCGTCTAATGCGGGTTTTTCAGTAAATTATAAGTTTTTCAGTGCAACTCACTCATATACTATGTACTACAGTGTGCATTTCGTCTAATGCGGGTTTTTCAGTAAATTCTAAGTTTTTCAGTGCAACTCACTCATATACTATGTACTACAGTGTGCATTTCGTCTAATGCGGGTTTTTCAGTAAATTCTAAGTTTTTCAGTGCAACTCACTCATATACAATGTACTACACTGTGCATTTCGTCTAATGCGGGTTTTTCAGTAAATTCTAAGTTTTTCAGTGCAACTCACTCATATACAATGTACTACACGGTGCATTTCGTCTAATGGGGGTTTTTCAGTAAATTCTAAGTTTTTCAGTGCAACTCACTCATATACAATGTACTACACTGTGCATTTCGTCTAATACGGGTTTTTCAGTAAATTCTAAGTTTTTCAGTGCAACTCACTCATATACAATGTACTACACTGTGCATTTCGTCTAATGCGGGTTTTTCAGTAAATTTTAAGTTTTTCAGTGCAACTCACTCATATACTATGTACTACACTGTGCATTTTGTCTAATGCGGGTTTTTCAGTAAATTCTAAATTTTTCAGTGCAACTCACTCATATACTATGTACTACAGTGTGCATTTCGTCTAATGCGGGTTTTTCAGTAAATTCTAAGTTTTTCAGTGCAACTCACTCATATACAATGTACTACACTGTGCATTTCGTCTAATGCGGGTTTTTCAGTAAATTCTAAGTTTTTCAGTGCAACTCACTCATATACAATGTACTACACTGTGCATTTCCTCTAATGCGGATTTTTCAGTAAATTCTAAGTTTTGCAGTGCAACTCACCCATATACTATGTACTACACTGTGCATTTTGTCTAATGCGGGTTTTTCAGTAAATTATAAGTTTTTCAGTGCAACTCACTCATATACTATGTACTACACTGTGCATTTCGTCTAATGCGGGTTTTTCAGTAAATTCTAAGTTTTTCAGTGCAACTCACTCATATACAATGTACTACACTGTGCATTTCGTCTAATGCTGGTTTTTCAGTAAATTATAAGTTTTTCAGTGCAACTCACTCATATACAATGTACTACACTGTGCATTTCGTCTAATGCGGGTTTTTCAGTAAATTCTAAGTTTTTCAGTGCAACTCACTCATATACAATGTACTACACTGTGCATTTCGTCTAATGCGGGTTTTTCAGTAAATTCTAAGTTTTTCAGTGCAACTCACTCATATACAATGTACTACACTGTGCATTTCGTCTAATGCGGGTTTTTCAGTAAATTCTAAGTTTTTCAGTGCAACTCACTCATATACAATGTACTACACTGTGCATTTCATCTAATGCGGGTTTTTCAGTAAATTCTAAGTTTTTCAGTGCAACTCACTCATATACTATGTACTACAGTGTGCATTTCGTCTAATGCGGGTTTTTCAGTAAATTCTAAGTTTTTCAGTGCAACTCACTCATATACAATGTACTACACTGTGCATTTCGTCTAATGCGGGTTTTTCAGTAAATTCTAAGTTTTTCAGTGCAACTCACTCATATACAATGTACTACACTGTGCATTTCGTCTAATGCGGGTTTTTCAGTAAATTCTTAGTTTTTCAGTGCAACTCACTCATATACAATGTACTACACTGTGCATTTCCTCTAATGCGGGTTTTTCAGTAAATTCTAAGTTTTTCAGTGCAACTCACCCATATACTATGTACTACACTGTGCATTTTGTCTAATGCGGGTTTTTCAGTAAATTCTAAGTTTTTCAGTGCAACTCACTCATATACTATGTACTACACTGTGCATTTCGTCTAATGCGGGTTTTTGAGTAAATTCTAAGTTTTTCAGTGCAACTCACTCATATACAATGTACTGACTGTGCATTTCGTCTAATGCCGGTTTTTCAGTAAATTATAAGTTTTTCAGTGCAACTCACTCATATACTATGTAGTACACTCTGCATTTCGTCAAATGCGGATTTTTCAGTAAATTCTAAGTTTTTCAGTGCAACTCACTCATATACAATGTACTACACTGTGCATTTCGTCTAATACGGGTTTTTCAGTAAATTCTAAGTTTTTCAGTGCAACTCACTCATATACAATGTACTACACTGTGCATTTCGTCTAATGCGGGTTTTTCAGTAAATTCTAAGTTTTTCAGTGCAACTCACTCATATACTATGTACTACACTGTGCATTTTGTCTAATGCGGGTTTTTCAGTAAATTCTAAATTTTTCAGTGCAACTCACTCATATACTATGTACTACAGTGTGCATTTCGTCTAATGCGGGTTTTTCAGTAAATTCTAAGTTTTTCAGTGCAACTCACTCATATACAATGTACTACACTGTGCATTTCGTCTAATGCGGGTTTTTCAGTAAATTCTAAGTTTTTCAGTGCAACTCACTCATATACAATGTACTACACTGTGCATTTCCTCTAATGCGGAATTTTCAGTAAATTCTAAGTTTTGCAGTGCAACTCACCCATATACTATGTACTACACTGTGCATTTTGTCTAATGCGGGTTTTTCAGTAAATTATAAGTTTTTCAGTGCAACTCACTCATATACTATGTACTACACTGTGCATTTCGTCTAATGCGGGTTTTTCAGTAAATTCTAAGTTTTTCAGTGCAACTCACTCATATACAATGTACTACACTGTGCATTTCGTCTAATGCTGGTTTTTCAGTAAATTATAAGTTTTTCAGTGCAACTCACTCATATACAATGTACTACACTGTGCATTTCGTCTAATGCGGGTTTTTCAGTAAATTCTAAGTTTTTCAGTGCAACTCACTCATATACAATGTACTACACTGTGCATTTCGTCTAATGCGGGTTTTTCAGTAAATTCTAAGTTTTTCAGTGCAACTCACTCATATACAATGTACTACACTGTGCATTTCGTCTAATGCGGGTTTTTCAGTAAATTCTAAGTTTTTCAGTGCAACTCACTCATATACAATGTACTACACTGTGCATTTCATCTAATGCGGGTTTTTCAGTAAATTCTAAGTTTTTCAGTGCAACTCACTCATATACTATGTACTACAGTGTGCATTTCGTCTAATGCGGGTTTTTCAGTAAATTCTAAGTTTTTCAGTGCAACTCACTCATATACAATGTACTACACTGTGCATTTCGTCTAATGCGGGTTTTTCAGTAAATTCTAAGTTTTTCAGTGCAACTCACTCATATACAATGTACTACACTGTGCATTTCGTCTAATGCGGGTTTTTCAGTAAATTCTTAGTTTTTCAGTGCAACTCACTCATATACAATGTACTACACTGTGCATTTCCTCTAATGCGGGTTTTTCAGTAAATTCTAAGTTTTTCAGTGCAACTCACCCATATACTATGTACTACACTGTGCATTTTGTCTAATGCGGGTTTTTCAGTAAATTCTAAGTTTTTCAGTGCAACTCACTCATATACTATGTACTACACTGTGCATTTCGTCTAATGCGGGTTTTTGAGTAAATTCTAAGTTTTTCAGTGCAACTCACTCATATACAATGTACTGACTGTGCATTTCGTCTAATGCCGGTTTTTCAGTAAATTATAAGTTTTTCAGTGCAACTCACTCATATACTATGTAGTACACTCTGCATTTCGTCAAATGCGGATTTTTCAGTAAATTCTAAGTTTTTCAGTGCAACTCACTCATATACAATGTACTACACTGTGCATTTCTTCTAATGCGGGTTTTTCAGTAAATTCTAAGTTTTTCAGTGCAACTCACTCATATACATTATACTACACTGTGCATTTCGTCTAATGCGGGTTTTTCAGTAAATTCTAAGTTTTTCAGTGCAACTCACTCATATACAATGTACTACACTGTGCATTTCGTCTAATGCGGGTTTTTCAGTAAATTCTAAGTTTTTCAGTGCAACTCACTCATATACAATGTACTACACTGTGCATTTCGTCTAATGCGGGTTTTTCAGTAAATTCTAAGTTTTTCAGTGCAACTCACTCATATAGAATGTACTACACTGTGCATTTCGTCTAATGCGGGTTTTTCAGTAAATTATAAGTTTTTCAGTGCAACTCACTCATATACTATGTACTACAGTGTGCATTTCGTCTAATGCGGGTTTTTCAGTAAATTCTAAGTTTTTCAGTGCAACTCACTCATATACTATGTACTACAGTGTGCATTTCGTCTAATGCGGGTTTTTCAGTAAATTCTAAGTTTTTCAGTGCAACTCACTCATATACAATGTACTACACTGTGCATTTCGTCTAATGCGGGTTTTTCAGTAAATTCTAAGTTTTTCAGTGCAACTCACTCATATACAATGTACTACACGGTGCATTTCGTCTAATGCGGGTTTTTCAGTAAATTCTAAGTTTTTCAGTGCAACTCACTCATATACAATGTACTACACTGTGCATTTCGTCTAATGCGGGTTTTTCAGTAAATTCTAAGTTTTTCAGTGCAACTCACTCATATACAATGTACTACACTGTGCATTTCGTCTAATACGGGTTTTTCAGTAAATTCTAAGTTTTTCAGTGCAACTCACTCATATACAATGTACTACACTGTGCATTTCGTCTAATGCGGGTTTTTCAGTAAATTCTAAGTTTTTCAGTGCAACTCACTCATATACTATGTACTACACTGTGCATTTTGTCTAATGCGGGTTTTTCAGTAAATTCTAAATTTTTCAGTGCAACTCACTCATATACTATGTACTACAGTGTGCATTTCGTCTAATGCGGGTTTTTCAGTAAATTCTAAGTTTTTCAGTGCAACTCACTCATATACAATGTACTACACTGTGCATTTCGTCTAATGCGGGTTTTTCAGTAAATTCTAAGTTTTTCAGTGCAACTCACTCATATACAATGTACTACACTGTGCATTTCCTCTAATGCGGATTTTTCAGTAAATTCTAAGTTTTGCAGTGCAACTCACCCATATACTATGTACTACACTGTGCATTTTGTCTAATGCGGGTTTTTCAGTAAATTATAAGTTTTTCAGTGCAACTCACTCATATACTATGTACTACACTGTGCATTTCGTCTAATGCTGGTTTTTCAGTAAATTATAAGTTTTTCAGTGCAACTCACTCATATACAATGTACTACACTGTGCATTTCGTCTAATGCGGGTTTTTCAGTAAATTCTAAGTTTTTCAGTGCAACTCACTCATATACTATGTACTACAGTGTGCATTTCGTCTAATGTGGGTTTTTCAGTAAATTCTAAGTTTTTCAGTGCAACTCACTCATATACAATGTACTACACTGTGCATTTCGTCTAATGCGGGTTTTTCAGTAAATTCTAGGTTTTTCAGTGCAACTCACTCATATACTATGTACACTGTGCATTTCGTCTAATGCGGGTTTTTCAGTAAATTCTAAGTTTTTCAGTACAACTCACTCATATACAATGTACTACACTGTGCATTTCGTCTAATGCGGGTTTTTCAGTAAATTCTAATTTTTTCAGTGCAACTCACTCATATACTATGTACTACACTGTGCATTTCGTCTAATGCGGGTTTTTCAGTAAATTCTAAGTTTTTCAGTGCAACTCACTCATATATAATGTACTACACTGTGCATTTCGTCTAATGCGGGTTTTTCAGTAAATTCTAAGTTTTTCAGTGCAACTCACTCATATACTATGTAGTACACTCTGCATTTCGTCTAATTCGGATTTTTCAGTAAATTCTAAGTTTTTCAGTGCAACTCACTCATATACAATGTACTACACTGTGCATTTCGTCTAATGCGGGTTTTTCAGTAAATTCTAAGTTTTTCAGTGCAACTCACTCATATACAATGTACTACACTGTGCATTTCGTCTAATGCGGGTTTTTCAGTAAATTCTAAGTTTTTCAGTGCAACTCACTCATATACAATGTACTACACTGTGCATTTCGTCTAATGCGGGTTTTTCAGTAAATTCTAAGTTTTTCAGTGCAACTCACTCATATACAATGTACTACACTGTGCATTTCGTCTAATGCGGGTTTTTCAGTAAATTATAAGTTTTTCAGTGCAACTCACTCATATACTATGTACTACAGTGTGCATTTCGTCTAATGCGGGTTTTCAGTAAATTCTAAGTTTTTCAGTGCAACTCACTCATATACTATGTACTACAGTGTGCATTTCGTCTAATGCGGGTTTTTCAGTAAATTCTAAGTTTTTCAGTGCAACTCACTCATATACAATGTACTACACTGTGCATTTCGTCTAATGCGGGTTTTTCAGTAAATTCTAACTTTTTCAGTGCAACTCACTCATATACAATGTACTACACTGTGCATTTCGTCTAATGCGGGTTTTTCAGTAAATTCTAAGTTTTTCAGTGCAACTCACTCATATACTATGTACTATACTGTGCATTTTGTCTAATGCGGGTTTTTCAGTAAATTCTAAATTTTTCAGTGCAACTCACTCATATACTATGTACTACACTGTGCATTTCGTCTAATGCGGGTTTTTCAGTAAATTCTAAGTTTTTCAGTGCAACTCACTCATATACAATGTACTACACTGTGCATTTCGTCTAATGCTGGTTTTTCAGTAAATTATAAGTTTTTCAGTGCAACTCACTCATATACAATGTACTACACTGTGCATTTCGTCTAATGCGGGTTTTTCAGTAAATTCTAAGTTTTTCAGTGCAACTCACTCATATACTATGTACTACAGTGTGCATTTCGTCTAATGCGGGTTTTTCAGTAAATTCTAAGTTTTTTAGTGCAACTCACTCATATACAATGTACTACACTGTGCATTTCGTCTAATGCGGGTTTTTCAGTAAATTCTAGGTTTTTCAGTGCAACTCACTCATATACTATGTAGTACACTGTGCATTTCGTCTAATGCGGGTTTTTCAGTAAATTCTAAATTTATCAGTACAACTCACTCATATACAATGTACTACACTGTGCATTTCGTCTAATGCGGGTTTTTCAGTAAATTCTAAGTTTTTCAGTGCAACTCACTCATATACTATGTACTACACTGTGCATTTCGTCTAATGCGGGTTTTTCAGTAATTTCTAAGTTTTTTAGTGCAACTCACTCATATATAATGTACTACACTGTGCATTTCGTCTAATGCGGGTTTTTCAGTAAATTCTAAGTTTTTCAGTGCAACTCACTCATATACTATGTAGTACACTCTGCATTTCGTCTAATGCGGATTTTTCAGTAAATTCTAAGTTTTTCAGTGCAACTCACTCATATACAATGTACTACACTGTGCATTTCTTCTAATGCGGGTTTTTCAGTAAATTCTAAGTTTTTCAGTGCAACTCACTCATATACTATGTACTACAGTGTGCATTTCGTCTAATGCGGGTTTTTCAGTAAATTCTAAGTTTTTCAGTGCAACTCACTCATATACAATGTAATACACTGTGCATTTCGTCTAATGCGGGTTTTTCAGTAAATTATAAGTTTTTCAGTGCAACTCACTCATATACAATGTACTACACTGTGCATTTCGTCTAATGCGGGTTTTTCAGTAAATTCTAAGTTTTTCAGTGCAACTCACTCATATACAATGTACTACACTGTGCATTTCGTCTAATGCGGGTTTTTCAGTAAATTCTAAGTTTTTCAGTACAACTCACTCATATACAATGTACTACACTGTGCATTTCGTCTAATACGGGTTTTTCAGTAAATTCTAAGTTTTTCAGTGCAACTCACTCATATACAATGTACTACACTGTGCATTTCGTCTAATGCGGGTTTTTCAGTAAATTCTAAGTTTTTCAGTGCAACTCACTCATATACTATGTACTACACTGTGCATTTTGTCTAATGCGGGTTTTTCAGTAAATTCTAAATTTTTCAGTGCAACTCACTCATATACTATGTACTACAGTGTGCATTTCGTCTAATGCGGGTTTTTCAGTAAATTCTAAGTTTTTCAGTGCAACTCACTCATATACAATGTACTACACTGTGCATTTCGTCTAATGCGGGTTTTTCAGTAAATTCTAAGTTTTTCAGTGCAACTCACTCATATACAATGTACTACACTGTGCATTTCCTCTAATGCGGATTTTTCAGTAAATTCTAAGTTTTGCAGTGCAACTCACCCATATACTATGTACTACACTGTGCATTTTGTCTAATGCGGGTTTTTCAGTAAATTATAAGTTTTTCAGTGCAACTCACTCATATACTATGTACTACACTGTGCATTTCGTCTAATGCGGGTTTTTCAGTAAATTCTAAGTTTTGCAGTGCAACTCACTCATATACAATGTACTACACTGTGCATTTCGTCTAATGCTGGTTTTTCAGTAAATTATAAGTTTTTCAGTGCAACTCACTCATATACAATGTACTACACTGTGCATTTCGTCTAATGCGGGTTTTACAGTAAATTCTAAGTTTTTCAGTGCAACTCACTCATATACTATGTACTACAGTGTGCATTTCGTCTAATGCGGGTTTTTCAGTAAATTCTAGGTTTTTCAGTGCAACTCACTCATATACTATGTAGTACAATGTGCATTTCGTCTAATGCGGGTTTTTCAGTAAATTCTAAGTTTTTCAGTACAACTCACTCATATACAATGTACTACACTGTGCATTTCGTCTAATGCGGGTTTTTCAGTAAATTCTAATTTTTTCAGTGCAACTCACTCATATACTATGTACTACACTGTGCATTTCGTCTAATGCGGGTTTTTCAGTAAATTCTAAGTTTTTCAGTGCAACTCACTCATATATAATGTACTACACTGTGCATTTCGTCTAATGCGGGTTTTTCAGTAAATTCTAAGTTTTTCAGTGCAACTCACTCATATACTATGTAGTACACTCTGCATTTCGTCTAATGCGGATTTTTCAGTAAATTCTAAGTTTTTCAGTGCAACTCACTCATATACTATGTAGTACACTCTGCATTTCGTCTAATGCGGATTTTTCAGTAAGTTCTAAGTTTTTCAGTGCAACTCACTCATATACAATGTACTACACTGTGCATTTCGTCTAATGCGGGTTTTTCAGTAAATTATAAGTTTTTCAGTGCAACTCACTCATATACAATGTACTACACTGTGCATTTCGTCTAATGCGGGTTTTTCAGTAAATTCTAAGTTTTTCAGTGCAACTCACTCATATACTATGTACTACAGTGTGCATTTCGTCTAATGCGGGTTTTTCAGTAAATTCTAAGTTTTTCAGTGCAACTCACTCATATACAATGTACTACACTGTGCATTTCGTCTAATGCGGGTTTTTCAGTAAATTCTAGGTTTTTCAGTGCAACTCACTCATATACTATGTAGTACACTGTGCATTTCGTCTAATGCGGGTTTTTCAGTAAATTCTAAGTTTTTCAGTACCACTCACTCATATACAATGTACTACACTGTGCATTTCGTCTAATGCGGGTTTTTCAGTAAATTCTAATTTTTTCAGTGCAACTCACTCATATACTATGTACTACACTGTGCATTTCGTCTAATGCGGGTTTTTCAGTAAATTCTAAGTTTTTCAGTGCAACTCACTCATATACTATGTACACTGTGCATTTCGTCTAATGCGGGTTTTTCAGTAAATTCTAAGTTTTTCAGTACAACTCACTCATATACAATGTACTACACTGTGCATTTCGTCTAATGCGGGTTTTTCAGTAAATTCTAATTTTTTCAGTGCAACTCACTCATATACTATGTACTACACTGTGCATTTCGTCTAATGCGGGTTTTTCAGTAAATTCTAAGTTTTTCAGTGCAACTCACTCATATATAATGTACTACACTGTGCATTTCGTCTAATGCGGGTTTTTCAGTAAATTCTAAGTTTTTCAGTGCAACTCACTCATATACTATGTAGTACACTCTGCATTTCGTCTAATTCGGATTTTTCAGTAAATTCTAAGTTTTTCAGTGCAACTCACTCATATACAATGTACTACACTGTGCATTTCGTCTAATGCGGGTTTTTCAGTAAATTCTAAGTTTTTCAGTGCAACTCACTCATATACAATGTACTACACTGTGCATTTCGTCTAATGCGGGTTTTTCAGTAAATTCTAAGTTTTTCAGTGCAACTCACTCATATACAATGTACTACACTGTGCATTTCGTCTAATGCGGGTTTTTCAGTAAATTCTAAGTTTTTCAGTGCAACTCACTCATATACAATGTACTACACTGTGCATTTCGTCTAATGCGGGTTTTTCAGTAAATTATAAGTTTTTCAGTGCAACTCACTCATATACTATGTACTACAGTGTGCATTTCGTCTAATGCGGGTTTTCAGTAAATTCTAAGTTTTTCAGTGCAACTCACTCATATACTATGTACTACAGTGTGCATTTCGTCTAATGCGGGTTTTTCAGTAAATTCTAAGTTTTTCAGTGCAACTCACTCATATACAATGTACTACACTGTGCATTTCGTCTAATGCGGGTTTTTCAGTAAATTCTAACTTTTTCAGTGCAACTCACTCATATACAATGTACTACACTGTGCATTTCGTCTAATGCGGGTTTTTCAGTAAATTCTAAGTTTTTCAGTGCAACTCACTCATATACTATGTACTATACTGTGCATTTTGTCTAATGCGGGTTTTTCAGTAAATTCTAAATTTTTCAGTGCAACTCACTCATATACTATGTACTACAGTGTGCATTTCGTCTAATGCGGGTTTTTCAGTAAATTCTAAGTTTTTCAGTGCAACTCACTCATATACAATGTACTACACTGTGCATTTCGTCTAATGCGGGTTTTTCAGTAAATTCTAAGTTTTTCAGTGCAACTCACTCATATACAATGTACTACACTGTGCATTTCCTCTAATGCGGATTTTTCAGTAAATTCTAAGTTTTTCAGTGCAACTCACCCATATACTATGTACTACACTGTGCATTTTGTCTAATGCGGGTTTTTCAGTAAATTATAAGTTTTTCAGTGCAACTCACTCATATACTATGTACTACACTGTGCATTTCGTCTAATGCGGGTTTTTCAGTAAATTCTAAGTTTTTCAGTGCAACTCACTCATATACAATGTACTACACTGTGCATTTCGTCTAATGCTGGTTTTTCAGTAAATTATAAGTTTTTCAGTGCAACTCACTCATATACAATGTACTACACTGTGCATTTCGTCTAATGCGGGTTTTTCAGTAAATTCTAAGTTTTTCAGTGCAACTCACTCATATACTATGTACTACAGTGTGCATTTCGTCTAATGCGGGTTTTTCAGTAAATTCTAAGTTTTTTAGTGCAACTCACTCATATACAATGTACTACACTGTGCATTTCGTCTAATGCGGGTTTTTCAGTAAATTCTAGGTTTTTCAGTGCAACTCACTCATATACTATGTAGTACACTGTGCATTTCGTCTAATGCGGGTTTTTCAGTAAATTCTAAATTTATCAGTACAACTCACTCATATACAATGTACTACACTGTGCATTTCGTCTAATGCGGGTTTTTCAGTAAATTCTAAGTTTTTCAGTGCAACTCACTCATATACTATGTACTACACTGTGCATTTCGTCTAATGCGGGTTTTTCAGTAATTTCTAAGTTTTTTAGTGCAACTCACTCATATATAATGTACTACACTGTGCATTTCGTCTAATGCGGGTTTTTCAGTAAATTCTAAGTTTTTCAGTGCAACTCACTCATATACTATGTAGTACACTCTGCATTTCGTCTAATGCGGATTTTTCAGTAAATTCTAAGTTTTTCAGTGCAACTCACTCATATACAATGTACTACACTGTGCATTTCTTCTAATGCGGGTTTTTCAGTAAATTCTAAGTTTTTCAGTGCAACTCACTCATATACTATGTACTACAGTGTGCATTTCGTCTAATGCGGGTTTTTCAGTAAATTCTAAGTTTTTCAGTGCAACTCACTCATATACAATGTAATACACTGTGCATTTCGTCTAATGCGGGTTTTTCAGTAAATTATATGTTTTTCAGTGCAACTCACTCATATACAATGTACTACACTGTGCATTTCGTCTAATGCGGGTTTTTCAGTAAATTCTAAGTTTTTCAGTGCAACTCACTCATATACAATGTACTACACTGTGCATTTCGTCTAATGCGGGTTTTTCAGTAAATTCTAAGTTTTTCAGTACAACTCACTCATATACAATGTACTACACTGTGCATTTCGTCTAATACGGGTTTTTCAGTAAATTCTAAGTTTTTCAGTGCAACTCACTCATATACAATGTACTACACTGTGCATTTCGTCTAATGCGGGTTTTTCAGTAAATTCTAAGTTTTTCAGTGCAACTCACTCATATACTATGTACTACACTGTGCATTTTGTCTAATGCGGGTTTTTCAGTAAATTCTAAATTTTTCAGTGCAACTCACTCATATACTATGTACTACAGTGTGCATTTCGTCTAATGCGGGTTTTTCAGTAAATTCTAAGTTTTTCAGTGCAACTCACTCATATACAATGTACTACACTGTGCATTTCGTCTAATGCGGGTTTTTCAGTAAATTCTAAGTTTTTCAGTGCAACTCACTCATATACAATGTACTACACTGTGCATTTCCTCTAATGCGGATTTTTCAGTAAATTCTAAGTTTTGCAGTGCAACTCACCCATATACTATGTACTACACTGTGCATTTTGTCTAATGCGGGTTTTTCAGTAAATTATAAGTTTTTCAGTGCAACTCACTCATATACTATGTACTACACTGTGCATTTCGTCTAATGCGGGTTTTTCAGTAAATTCTAAGTTTTGCAGTGCAACTCACTCATATACAATGTACTACACTGTGCATTTCGTCTAATGCTGGTTTTTCAGTAAATTATAAGTTTTTCAGTGCAACTCACTCATATACAATGTACTACACTGTGCATTTCGTCTAATGCGGGTTTTTCAGTAAATTCTAAGTTTTTCAGTGCAACTCACTCATATACTATGTACTACAGTGTGCATTTCGTCTAATGCGGGTTTTTCAGTAAATTCTAGGTTTTTCAGTGCAACTCACTCATATACTATGTAGTACAATGTGCATTTCGTCTAATGCGGGTTTTTCAGTAAATTCTAAGTTTTTCAGTACAACTCACTCATATACAATGTACTACACTGTGCATTTCGTCTAATGCGGGTTTTTCAGTAAATTCTAATTTTTTCAGTGCAACTCACTCATATACTATGTACTACACTGTGCATTTCGTCTAATGCGGGTTTTTCAGTAAATTCTAAGTTTTTCAGTGCAACTCACTCATATATAATGTACTACACTGTGCATTTCGTCTAATGCGGGTTTTTCAGTAAATTCTAAGTTTTTCAGTGCAACTCACTCATATACTATGTAGTACACTCTGCATTTCGTCTAATGCGGATTTTTCAGTAAATTCTAAGTTTTTCAGTGCAACTCACTCATATACTATGTAGTACACTCTGCATTTCGTCTAATGCGGATTTTTCAGTAAGTTCTAAGTTTTTCAGTGCAACTCACTCATATACAATGTACTACACTGTGCATTTCGTCTAATGCGGGTTTTTCAGTAAATTATAAGTTTTTCAGTGCAACTCACTCATATACAATGTACTACACTGTGCATTTCGTCTAATGCGGGTTTTTCAGTAAATTCTAAGTTTTTCAGTGCAACTCACTCATATACTATGTACTACAGTGTGCATTTCGTCTAATGCGGGTTTTTCAGTAAATTCTAAGTTTTTCAGTGCAACTCACTCATATACAATGTACTACACTGTGCATTTCGTCTAATGCGGGTTTTTCAGTAAATTCTAGGTTTTTCAGTGCAACTCACTCATATACTATGTAGTACACTGTGCATTTCGTCTAATGCGGGTTTTTCAGTAAATTCTAAGTTTTTCAGTACAACTCACTCATATACAATGTACTACACTGTGCATTTCGTCTAATGCGGGTTTTTCAGTAAATTCTAATTTTTTCAGTGCAACTCACTCATATACTATGTACTACACTGTGCATTTCGTCTAATGCGGGTTTTTCAGTAAATTCTAAGTTTTTCAGTGCAACTCACTCATATATAATGTACTACACTGTGCATTTCGTCTAATGCGGGTTTTTCAGTAAATTCTAAGTTTTTCAGTGCAACTCACTCATATACTATGTAGTACACTCTGCATTTCGTCTAATGCGGATTTTTCAGTAAATTCTAAGTTTTTCAGTGCAACTCACTCATATACTATGTACTACAGTGTGCATTTCGTCTAATGCGGGTTTTTCAGTAAATTCTAAGTTTTTCAGTGCAACTCACTCATATACAATGTACTACACTGTGCATTTCGTCTAATGCGGGTTTTTCAGTAAATTCTAAGTTTTTCAGTGCAACTCACTCATATACAATGTACTACACTGTGCATTTCGTCTAATGCGGGTTTTTCAGTAAATTATAAGTTTTTCAGTGCAACTCACTCATATACTATGTACTACAGTGTGCATTTCGTCTAATGCGGGTTTTTCAGTAAATTCTAAGTTTTTCAGTGCAACTCACTCATATACTATGTACTACAGTGTGCATTTCGTCTAATGCGGGTTTTTCAGTAAATTCTAAGTTTTTCAGTGCAACTCACTCATATACAATGTACTACACTGTGCATTTCGTCTAATGCGGGTTTTTCAGTAAATTATAAGTTTTTCAGTGCAACTCACTCATATACAATGTACTACACTGTGCATTTCGTCTAATGCGGGTTTTTCAGTAAATTCTAAGTTTTTCAGTGCAACTCACTCATATACAATGTACTACACTGTGCATTTCGTCTAATGCGGGTTTTTCAGTAAATTCTAAGTTTTTCAGTACAACTCACTCATATACAATGTACTACACTGTGCATTTCGTCTAATACGGGTTTTTCAGTAAATTCTAAGTTTTTCAGTGCAACTCACTCATATACAATGTACTACACTGTGCATTTCGTCTAATGCGGGTTTTTCAGTAAATTCTAAGTTTTTCAGTGCAACTCACTCATATACTATGTACTACACTGTGCATTTTGTCTAATGCGGGTTTTTCAGTAAATTCTAAATTTTTCAGTGCAACTCACTCATATACTATGTACTACAGTGTGCATTTCGTCTAATGCGGGTTTTTCAGTAAATTCTAAGTTTTTCAGTGCAACTCACTCATATACAATGTACTACACTGTGCATTTCGTCTAATGCGGGTTTTTCAGTAAATTCTAAGTTTTTCAGTGCAACTCACTCATATACAATGTACTACACTGTGCATTTCCTCTAATGCGGATTTTTCAGTAAATTCTAAGTTTTGCAGTGCAACTCACCCATATACTATGTACTACACTGTGCATTTTGTCTAATGCGCGTTTTTCAGTAAATTATAAGTTTTTCAGTGCAACTCACTCATATACTATGTACTACACTGTGCATTTCGTCTAATGCGGGTTTTTCAGTAAATTCTAAGTTTTGCAGTGCAACTCACTCATATACAATGTACTACACTGTGCATTTCGTCTAATGCTGGTTTTTCAGTAAATTATAAGTTTTTCAGTGCAACTCACTCATATACAATGTACTACACTGTGCATTTCGTCTAATGCGGGTTTTTCAGTAAATTCTAAGTTTTTCAGTGCAACTCACTCATATACTATGTACTACAGTGTGCATTTCGTCTAATGCGGGTTTTTCAGTAAATTCTAAGTTTTTCAGTGCAACTCACTCATATACAATGTACTACACTGTGCATTTCGTCTAATGCGGGTTTTTCAGTAAATTCTAGGTTTTTCAGTGCAACTCACTCATATACTATGTAGTACACTGTGCATTTCGTCTAATGCGGGTTTTTCAGTAAATTCTAAGTTTTTCAGTACAACTCACTCATATACAATGTACTACACTGTGCATTTCGTCTAATGCGGGTTTTTCAGTAAATTCTAATTTTTTCAGTGCAACTCACTCATATACTATGTACTACACTGTGCATTTCGTCTAATGCGGGTTTTTCAGTAAATTCTAAGTTTTTCAGTGCAACTCACTCATATATAATGTACTACACTGTGCATTTCGTCTAATGCGGGTTTTTCAGTAAATTCTAAGTTTTTCAGTGCAACTCACTCATATACTATGTAGTACACTCTGCATTTCGTCTAATGCGGATTTTTCAGTAAATTCTAAGTTTTTCAGTGCAACTCACTCATATACTATGTAGTACACTCTGCATTTCGTCTAATGCGGATTTTTCAGTAAATTCTAAGTTTTTCAGTGCAACTCACTCATATACAATGTACTACACTGTGCATTTCGTCTAATGCGGGTTTTTCAGTAAATTCTAAGTTTTTCAGTGCAACTCACTCATATACAATGTACTACACTGTGCATTTCGTCTAATGCGGGTTTTTCAGTAAATTCTAAGTTTTTCAGTGCAACTCACTCATATACAATGTACTACACTGTGCATTTCGTCTAATGCGGGTTTTTCAGTAAATTCTAAGTTTTTCAGTGCAAATCACTCATATACAATGTACTACACTGTGCATTTCGTCTAATGCGGGTTTTTCAGTAAATTATAAGTTTTTCAGTGCAACTCACTCATATACTATGTACTACAGTGTGCATTTCGTCTAATGCGGGTTTTTCAGTAAATTCTAAGTTTTTCAGTGCAACTCACTCATATACTATGTACTACAGTGTGCATTTCGTCTAATGCGGGTTTTTCAGTAAATTCTAAGTTTTTCAGTGCAACTCACTCATATACAATGTACTACACTGTGCATTTCGTCTAATGCGGGTTTTTCAGTAAATTCTAAGTTTTTCAGTGCAACTCACTCATATACAATGTACTACACGGTGCATTTCGTCTAATGCGGGTTTTTCAGTAAATTCTAAGTTTTTCAGTGCAACTCACTCATATACAATGTACTACACTGTATTTCGTCTAATGCGGGTTTTTCAGTAAATTCTAAGTTTTTCAGTGCAACTCACTCATATACAATGTACTACACTGTGCATTTCGTCTAATGCGGGTTTTTCAGTAAATTCTAAGTTTTTCAGTGCAACTCACTCATATACAATGTACTACACTGTGCATTTCGTCTAATGTGGGTTTTTCAGTAAATTCTAAGTTTTTCAGTGCAACTCACTCATATACTATGTACTATACTGTGCATTTTGTCTAATGCGGGTTTTTCAGTAAATTCTAAATTTTTCAGTGCAACTCACTCATATACTATGTACTACAGTGTGCATTTCGTCTAATGCGGGTTTTTCAGTAAATTCTAAGTTTTTCAGTGCAACTCACTCATATACAATGTACTACACTGTGCATTTCGTCTAATGCGGGTTTTTCAGTAAATACTAAGTTTTTCAGTGCAACTCACTCATATACAATGTACTACACTGTGCATTTCCTCTAATGCGGATTTTTCAGTAAATTCTAAGTTTTTCAGTGCAACTCACCCATATACTATGTACTACACTGTGCATTTTGTCTAATGCGGGTTTTTCAGTAAATTATAAGTTTTTCAGTGCAACTCACTCATATACTATGTACTACACTGTGCATTTCGTCTAATGCGGGTTTTTCAGTAAATTCTAAGTTTTTCAGTGCAACTCACTCATATACAATGTACTACACTGTGCATTTCGTCTAATGCTGGTTTTTCAGTAAATTATAAGTTTTTCAGTGCAACTCACTCATATACAATGTACTACACTGTGCATTTCGTCTAATGCGGGTTTTTCAGTAAATTCTAAGTTTTTCAGTGCAACTCAGTCATATACTATGTACTACAGTGTGCATTTCGTCTAATGCGGGTTTTTCAGTAAATTCTAAGTTTTTCAGTGCAACTCACTCATATACAATGTACTACACTGTGCATTTCGTCTAATGCGGGTTTTTCAGTAAATTCTAGGTTTTTCAGTGCAACTCACTCATATACTATGTAGTACACTGTGCATTTCGTCTAATGCGGGTTTTTTCAGTAAATTCTAAGTTTATCAGTACAACTCACTCATATACAATGTACTACACTGTGCATTTCGTCTAATGCGGGTTTTTCAGTAAATTCTAAGTTTTTCAGTGCAACTCACTCATATACTATGTACTACACTGTGCATTTCGTCTAATGCGGGTTTTTCAGTAATTTCTAAGTTTTTCAGTGCAACTCACTCATATATAATGTACTACACTGTGCATTTCGTCTAATGCGGGTTTTTCAGTAAATTCTAAGTTTTTCAGTGCAACTCACTCATATACTATGTAGTACACTCTGCATTTCGTCTAATGCGGATTTTTCAGTAAATTCTAAGTTTTTCAGTGCAACTCACTCATATACAATGTACTACACTGTGCATTTCTTCTAATGCGGGTTTTTCAGTAAATTCTAAGTTTTTCAGTGCAACTCACTCATATACATTATACTACACTGTGCATTTCGTCTAATGCGGGTTTTTCAGTAAATTCTAAGTTTTTCAGTGCAACTCACTCATATACAATGTACTACACTGTGCATTTCGTCTAATGCGGGTTTTTCAGTAAATTCTAAGTTTTTCAGTGCAACTCACTCATATACAATGTACTACACTGTGCATTTCGTCTAATGCGGGTTTTTCAGTAAATTCTAAGTTTTTCAGTGCAACTCACTCATATACAATGTACTACACTGTGCATTTCGTCTAATGCGGGTTTTTCAGTAAATTATAAGTTTTTCAGTGCAACTCACTCATATACTATGTACTACAGTGTGCATTTCGTCTAATGCGGGTTTTTCAGTAAATTCTAAGTTTTTCAGTGCAACTCACTCATATACTATGTACTACAGTGTGCATTTCGTCTAATGCGGGTTTTTCAGTAAATTCTAAGTTTTTCAGTGCAACTCACTCATATACAATGTACTACACTGTGCATTTCGTCTAATGCGGGTTTTTCAGTAAATTATAAGTTTTTCAGTGCAACTCACTCATATACAATGTACTACACTGTGCATTTCGTCTAATGCGGGTTTTTCAGTAAATTCTAAGTTTTTCAGTGCAACTCACTCATATACAATGTACTACACTGTGCATTTCGTCTAATGCGGGTTTTTCAGTAAATTCTAAGTTTTTCAGTACAACTCACTCATATACAATGTACTACACTGTGCATTTCGTCTAATACGGGTTTTTCAGTAAATTCTAAGTTTTTCAGTGCAACTCACTCATATACAATGTACTACACTGTGCATTTCGTCTAATGCGGGTTTTTCAGTAAATTCTAAGTTTTTCAGTGCAACTCACTCATATACTATGTACTACACTGTGCATTTTGTCTAATGCGGGTTTTTCAGTAAATTCTAAATTTTTCAGTGCAACTCACTCATATACTATGTACTACAGTGTGCATTTCGTCTAATGCGGGTTTTTCAGTAAATTCTAAGTTTTTCAGTGCAACTCACTCATATACAATGTACTACACTGTGCATTTCGTCTAATGCGGGTTTTTCAGTAAATTCTAAGTTTTTCAGTGCAACTCACTCATATACAATGTACTACACTGTGCATTTCCTCTAATGCGGATTTTTCAGTAAATTCTAAGTTTTGCAGTGCAACTCACCCATATACTATGTACTACACTGTGCATTTTGTCTAATGCGGGTTTTTCAGTAAATTATAAGTTTTTCAGTGCAACTCACTCATATACTATGTACTACACTGTGCATTTCGTCTAATGCGGGTTTTTCAGTAAATTCTAAGTTTTTCAGTGCAACTCACTCATATACAATGTACTACACTGTGCATTTCGTCTAATGCTGGTTTTTCAGTAAATTATAAGTTTTTCAGTGCAACTCACTCATATACAATGTACTACACTGTGCATTTCGTCTAATGCGGGTTTTTCAGTAAATTCTAAGTTTTTCAGTGCAACTCACTCATATACTATGTACTACAGTGTGCATTTCGTCTAATGCGGGTTTTTCAGTAAATTCTAAGTTTTTCAGTGCAACTCACTCATATACAATGTACTACACTGTGCATTTCGTCTAATGCGGGTTTTTCAGTAAATTCTAGGTTTTTCAGTGCAACTCACTCATATACTATGTAGTACACTGTGCATTTCGTCTAATGCGGGTTTTTCAGTAAATTCTAAGTTTTTCAGTACAACTCACTCATATACAATGTACTACACTGTGCATTTCATCTAATGCGGGTTTTTCAGTAAATTCTAATTTTTTCAGTGCAACTCACTCATATACTATGTACTACACTGTGCATTTCGTCTAATGCGGGTTTTTCAGTAAATTCTAAGTTTTTCAGTGCAACTCACTCATATATAATGTACTACACTGTGCATTTCGTCTAATGCGGGTTTTTCAGTAAATTCTAAGTTTTTCAGTGCAACTCACTCATATACTATGTAGTACACTGTGCATTTCCTCTAATGCGGATTTTTCAGTAAATTCTAAGTTTTTCAGTGCAACTCACTCATATACAATGTACTACACTGTGCATTTCGTCTAATGCGGGTTTTTCAGTAAATTCTAAGTTTTTCAGTGCAACTCACTCATATACAATGTACTACACTGTGCATTTCGTCTAATGCGGGTTTTTCAGTAAATTCTAAGTTTTTCAGTGCAACTCACTCATATACAATGTACTACACTGTGCATTTCGTCTAATGCGGGTTTTTCAGTAAATTCTAAGTTTTTCAGTGCAACTCACTCATATACAATGTACTACACTGTGCATTTCGTCTAATGCGGGTTTTTCAGTAAATTATAAGTTTTTCAGTGCAACTCACTCATATACTATGTACTACAGTGTGCATTTCGTCTAATGCGGGTTTTTCAGTAAATTATAAGTTTTTCAGTGCAACTCACTCATATACTATGTACTACAGTGTGCATTTCGTCTAATGCGGGTTTTTCAGTAAATTCTAAGTTTTTCAGTGCAACTCACTCATATACAATGTACTACACTGTGCATTTCGTCTAATGCGGGTTTTTCAGTAAATTCTAAGTTTTTCAGTGCAACTCACTCATATACAATGTACTACACTGTGCATTTCGTCTAATGCTGGTTTTTCAGTAAATTATAAGTTTTTCAGTGCAACTCACTCATATACTATGTACTACAGTGTGCATTTCGTCTAATGCGGGTTTTTCAGTAAATTCTAAGTTTTTCAGTGCAACTCACTCATATACAATGTACTACACTGTGCATTTCGTCTAATGCGGGTTTTTCAGTAAATTCTAGGTTTTTCAGTGCAACTCACTCATATAATATGTAGTACACTGTGCATTTCGTCTAATGCGGGTTTTTCAGTAAATTCTAAGTTTATCAGTACAACTCACTCATATACAATGTACTACACTGTGCATTTCGTCTAATGCGGGTTTTTCAGTAAATTCTAAGTTTTTCAGTGCAACTCACTCATATACTATGTACTACACTGTGCATTTCGTCTAATGCGGGTTTTTCAGTAATTTCTAAGTTTTTCAGTGCAACTCACTCATATATAATGTACTACACTGTGCATTTCGTCTAATGCGGGTTTTTCAGTAAATTCTAAGTTTTTCAGTGCAACTCACTCATATACTATGTAGTACACTCTGCATTTCGTCTAATGCGGATTTTTCAGTAAATTCTAAGTTTTTCAGTGCAACTCACTCATATACAATGTACTACACTGTGCATTTCTTCTAATGCGGGTTTTTCAGTAAATTCTAAGTTTTTCAGTGCAACTCACTCATATACATTATACTACACTGTGCATTTCGTCTAATGCGGGTTTTTCAGTAAATTCTAAGTTTTTCAGTGCAACTCACTCATATACAATGTACTACACTGTGCATTTCGTCTAATGCGGGTTTTTCAGTAAATTCTAAGTTTTTCAGTGCAACTCACTCATATACAATGTACTACACTGTGCATTTCGTCTAATGCGGGTTTTTCAGTAAATTCTAAGTTTTTCAGTGCAACTCACTCATATACAATGTACTACACTGTGCATTTCGTCTAATGCGGGTTTTTCAGTAAATTATAAGTTTTTCAGTGCAACTCACTCATATACTATGTACTACAGTGTGCATTTCGTCTAATGCGGGTTTTTCAGAAAATTCTAAGTTTTTCAGTGCAACTCACTCATATACTATGTACTACAGTGTGCATTTCGTCTAATGCGGGTTTTTCAGTAAATTCTAAGTTTTTCAGTGCAACTCACTCATATACAATGTACTACACTGTGCATTTCGTCTAATGCGGGTTTTTCAGTAAATTCTAAGTTTTTCAGTGCAACTCACTCATATACAATGTACTACACTGTGCATTTCGTCTAATGCGGGTTTTTCAGTAAATTATAAGTTTTTCAGTGCAACTCACTCATATACTATGTACTACAGTGTGCATTTCGTCTAATGCGGGTTTTTCAGTAAATTATAAGTTTTTCAGTGCAACTCACTCATATACTATGTACTACAGTGTGCATTTCGTCTAATGCGGGTTTTTCAGTAAATTCTAAGTTTTTCAGTGCAACTCACTCATATACAATGTACTACACTGTGCATTTCGTCTAATGCGGGTTTTTCAGTAAATTCTAAGTTTTTCAGTGCAACTCACTCATATACAATGTACTACACTGTGCATTTCGTCTAATGCTGGTTTTTCAGTAAATTATAAGTTTTTCAGTGCAACTCACTCATATACTATGTACTACAGTGTGCATTTCGTCTAATGCGGGTTTTTCAGTAAATTCTAAGTTTTTCAGTGCAACTCACTCATATACAATGTACTACACTGTGCATTTCGTCTAATGCGGGTTTTTCAGTAAATTCTAGGTTTTTCAGTGCAACTCACTCATATAATATGTAGTACACTGTGCATTTCGTCTAATGCGGGTTTTTCAGTAAATTCTAAGTTTATCAGTACAACTCACTCATATACAATGTACTACACTGTGCATTTCGTCTAATGCGGGTTTTTCAGTAAATTCTAAGTTTTTCAGTGCAACTCACTCATATACTATGTACTACACTGTGCATTTCGTCTAATGCGGGTTTTTCAGTAATTTCTAAGTTTTTCAGTGCAACTCACTCATATATAATGTACTACACTGTGCATTTCGTCTAATGCGGGTTTTTCAGTAAATTCTAAGTTTTTCAGTGCAACTCACTCATATACTATGTAGTACACTCTGCATTTCGTCTAATGCGGATTTTTCAGTAAATTCTAAGTTTTTCAGTGCAACTCACTCATATACAATGTACTACACTGTGCATTTCTTCTAATGCGGGTTTTTCAGTAAATTCTAAGTTTTTCAGTGCAACTCACTCATATACATTATACTACACTGTGCATTTCGTCTAATGCGGGTTTTTCAGTAAATTCTAAGTTTTTCAGTGCAACTCACTCATATACAATGTACTACACTGTGCATTTCGTCTAATGCGGGTTTTTCAGTAAATTCTAAGTTTTTCAGTGCAACTCACTCATATACAATGTACTACACTGTGCATTTCGTCTAATGCGGGTTTTTCAGTAAATTCTAAGTTTTTCAGTGCAACTCACTCATATACAATGTACTACACTGTGCATTTCGTCTAATGCGGGTTTTTCAGTAAATTATAAGTTTTTCAGTGCAACTCACTCATATACTATGTACTACAGTGTGCATTTCGTCTAATGCGGGTTTTTCAGAAAATTCTAAGTTTTTCAGTGCAACTCACTCATATACTATGTACTACAGTGTGCATTTCGTCTAATGCGGGTTTTTCAGTAAATTCTAAGTTTTTCAGTGCAACTCACTCATATACAATGTACTACACTGTGCATTTCGTCTAATGCGGGTTTTTCAGTAAATTATAAGTTTTTCAGTGCAACTCACTCATATACAATGTACTACACTGTGCATTTCGTCTAATGCGGGTTTTTCAGTAAATTCTAAGTTTTTCAGTGCAACTCACTCATATACAATGTACTACACTGTGCATTTCGTCTAATGCGGGTTTTTCAGTAAATTATAAGTTTTTCAGTGCAACTCACTCATATACAATGTACTACACTGTGCATTTCGTCTAATGCGGGTTTTTCAGTAAATTCTAAGTTTTTCAGTGCAACTCACTCATATACTATGTACTACACTGTGCATTTCGTCTAATGCGGGTTTTTCAGTAAATTCTAAGTTTTTCAGTGCAACTCACTCATATACAATGTACTACACTGTGCATTTCGTCTAATGCGGGTTTTTCAGTAAATTCTAAGTTTTTCAGTGCAACTCACTCATATACAATGTACTACACTGTGCATTTCCTCTAATGCGGATTTTTCAGTAAATTCTAAGTTTTTCAGTGCAACTCACCCATATACTATGTACTACACTGTGCATTTTGTCTAATGCGGGTTTTTCAGTAAATTATAAGTTTTTCAGTGCAACTCACTCATATACAATGTACTACACTGTGCATTTCGTCTAATGCGGGTTTTTCAGTAAATTCTAAGTTTTTCAGTGCAACTTACTCATATACAATGTACTACACGGTGCATTTCGTCTAATGCGGGTTTTTCAGTAAATTCTAAGTTTTTCAGTGCAACTCACTCATATACAATGTACTACACTGTGCATTTCGTCTAATGCGGGTTTTTCAGTAAATTCTAAGTTTTTCAGTGCAACTCACTCATATACAATGTACTACACTGTGCATTTCGTCTAATACGGGTTTTTCAGTAAATTCTAAGTTTTTCAGTGCAACTCACTCATATACAATGTACTACACTGTGCATTTCGTCTAATGCGGGTTTTTCAGTAAATTCTAAGTTTTTCAGTGCAACTCACTCATATACTATGTACTACACTGCGCATTTTGTCTAATGCGGGTTTTTCAGTAAATTCTAAATTTTTCAGTGCAACTCACTCATATACTATGTACTACAGTGTGCATTTCGTCTAATGCGGGTTTTTCAGTAAATTCTAAGTTTTTCAGTGCAACTCACTCATATACAATGTACTACACTGTGCATTTCGTCTAATGCGGGTTTTTCAGTAAATTCTAAGTTTTTCAGTGCAACTCACTCATATACAATGTACTACACTGTGCATTTCCTCTAATGCGGATTTTTCAGTAAATTCTAAGTTTTGCAGTGCAACTCACCCATATACTATGTACTACACTGTGCATTTTGTCTAATGCGGGTTTTTCAGTAAATTATAAGTTTTTCAGTGCAACTCACTCATATACTATGTACTACACTGTGCATTTCGTCTAATGCGGGTTTTTCAGTAAATTCTAAGTTTTTCAGTGCAACTCACTCATATACAATGTACTACACTGTGCATTTCGTCTAATGCGGGTTTTTCAGTAAATTATAAGTTTTTCAGTGCAACTCACTCATATACAATGTACTACACTGTGCATTTCGTCTAATGCGGGTTTTTCAGTAAATTCTAAGTTTTTCAGTGCAACTCACTCATATACTATGTACTACAGTGTGCATTTCTTCTAATGCGGGTTTTTCAGTAAATTCTAAGTTTTTCAGTGCAACTCACTCATATACAATGTACTACACTGTGCATTTCGTCTAATGCGGGTTTTTCAGTAAATTCTAAGTTTTTCAGTGCAACTCATTCATATACAATGTACTACACTGTGCATTTCGTCTAATTCGGGTTTTTCAGTAAATTCTAAGTTTTTCAGTGCAACTCACTCATATACTATGTACTACACTGTGAATTTTGTCTAATGCGGGTTTTTCAGTAAATTCTAAGTTTTTCAGTGCAACTCACTCATATACTATGTACTAAAGTGTGCATTTCGTCTAATGCGGGTTTTTCAGTAAATTCTAAGTTTTTCAGTGCAACTCACTCATATATAATGTACTACACTGTGCATTTCATCTAATGCGGGTTTTTCAGTAAATTCTAAGTTTTTCAGTGCAACTCACTCATATACTATGTACTACACTGTGCATTTCGTCTAATGCGGGTTTTTCAGTAAATTCTAAGTTTTTCAGTGCAACTCACTCATATACAATGTACTACACTGTGCATTTCGTCTAATGCGGGTTTTTCAGTAAATTCTAAGTTTTTCAGTGCAACTCACTCATATACAATGTACTACACTGTGCATTTCGTCTAATGCGGGTTTTTCAGTAAATTCTAAGTTTTTCAGTGCAACTCACTCATATACAATGTACTACACTGTGCATTTCCTCTAATGCGGGTTTTTCAGTAAATTCTAAGTTTTTCAGTGCAACTCACCCATATACTATGTACTACACTGTGCATTTTGTCTAATGCGGGTTTTTCAGTAAATTATAAGTTTTTCAGTGCAACTCACTCATATACTATGTACTACACTGTGCATTTCGTCTAATGCGGGTTTTTCAGTAAATTCTAAGTTTTTCAGTGCAACTCACTCATATACAATGTACTACACTGTGCATTTTGTCTAATGCGGGTTTTTCAGTAAATTATAAGTTTTTCAGTGCAACTCACTCATATACTATGTACTACAGTGTGCATTTCGTCTAATGCGGGTTTTTCAGTAAATTCTAACTTTTTCAGTGCATCTCACTCATATACAATGTACTACACTGTGCATTTCGTCTAATGCGGGTTTTTCAGTAAATTCTAGGTTTTTCAGTGCAACTCACTCATATACTATGTAGTACACTGTGCATTTCGTCTAATGCGGGTTTTTCAGTAAATTCTAAGTTTTTCAGTACAACTCACTCATATACAATGTACTACACTGTGCATTTCGTCTAATGCGGGTTTTTCAGTAAATTCTAATTTTTTCAGTGCAACTCACTCATATACTATGTACTACACTGTGCATATCGTCTAATGCGGGTTTTCCAGTAAATTCTAAGTTTTTCAGTGCAACTCACTCATATACAATGTACTACACGGTGCATTTCGTCTAATGCGGGTTTTTCAGTAAATTCTAAGTTTTTCAGTGCAACTCACTCATATACAATGTACTACACTGTGCATTTCGTCTAATGCGGGTTTTTCAGTAAATTCTAAGTTTTTCAGTGCAACTCACTCATATACAATGTACTACACTGTGCATTTCGTCTAATGCGGGTTTTTCAGTAAATTCTAAGTTTTTCAGTGCAACTCACTCATATACAATGTACTACACTGTGCATTTCGTCTAATGCGGGTTTTTCAGTAAATTCTAAGTTTTTCAGTGCAACTCACTCATATACTATGTACTACAGTGTGCATTTCTTCTAATGCGGGTTTTTCAGTAAATTCTAAGTTTTTCAGTGCAACTCACTCATATACAATGTACTACACTGTGCATTTCGTCTAATGCGGGTTTTTCAGTAAATTCTAAGTTTTTCAGTGCAACTCATTCATATACAATGTACTACACTGTGCATTTCGTCTAATTCGGGTTTTTCAGTAAATTCTAAGTTTTTCAGTGCAACTCACTCATATACTATGTACTACACTGTGAATTTTGTCTAATGCGGGTTTTTCAGTAAATTCTAAGTTTTTCAGTGCAACTCACTCATATACTATGTACTACAGTGTGCATTCCGTCTAATGCGGGTTTTTCAGTAAATTCTAAGTTTTTCAGTGCAACTCACTCATATATAATGTACTACACTGTGCATTTCATCTAATGCGGGTTTTTCAGTAAATTCTAAGTTTTTCAGTGCAACTCACTCATATACTATGTACTACACTGTGCATTTCGTCTAATGCGGGTTTTTCAGTAAATTCTAAGTTTTTCAGTGCAACTCACTCATATACAATGTACTACACTGTGCATTTCGTCTAATGCGGGTTTTTCAGTAAATTCTAAGTTTTTCAGTGCAACTCACTCATATACAATGTACTACACTGTGCATTTCGTCTAATGCGGGTTTTTCAGTAAATTCTAAGTTTTTCAGTGCAACTCACTCATATACAATGTACTACACTGTGCATTTTGTCTAATGCGGGTTTTTCAGTAAATTATAATTTTTTCAGTGCAACTCACTCATATACTATGTACTACACTGTGCATTTCGTCTAATGCGGGTTTTTCAGTAAATTCTAAGTTTTTCAGTGCAACTCACTCATATACAATGTACTACACTGTGCATTTTGTCTAATGCGGGTTTTTCAGTAAATTATAAGTTTTTCAGTGCAACTCACTCATATACTATGTACTACAGTGTGCATTTCGTCTAATGCGGGTTTTTCAGTAAATTCTAACTTTTTCAGTGCATCTCACTCATATACAATGTACTACACTGTGCATTTCGTCTAATGCGGGTTTTTCAGTAAATTCTAGGTTTTTCAGTGCAACTCACTCATATACTATGTAGTACACTGTGCATTTCGTCTAATGCGGGTTTTTCAGTAAATTAAAAGTTTTTCAGTACAACTCACTCATATACAATGTACTACACTGTGCATTTCGTCTAATGCGGGTTTTTCAGTAAATTCTAATTTTTTCAGTGCAACTCACTCATATACTATGTACTACACTGTGCATATCGTCTAATGCGGGTTTTTCAGTAAATTCTAAGTTTTTCAGTGCAACTCACTCATATACAATGTTCTACACTGTGCATTTCGTCTAATGCGGGTTTTTCAGTAAATTCTAAGTTTTTCAGTGCAACTCACTCATATACAATGTACTACACTGTGCATTTCGTCTAATGCGGGTTTTTCAGTAAATTCTAAGTTTTTCAGTGCAACTCACTCATATACAATGTACTACACTGTGCATTTCGTCTAATGCGGGTTTTCCAGTAAATTCTAAGTTTTTCAGTGCAACTCACTCATATACTATGTACTACACTGTGCATTTCGTCTAATGCGGGTTTTTCAGTAAATTCTAAGTTTTTCAGTGCAACTCACTCATATACAATGTACTACACGGTGCATTTCGTCTAATGCGGGTTTTTCAGTAAATTCTAAGTTTTTCAGTGCAACTCACTCATATACAATGTACTACACTGTGCATTTCGTCTAATGCGGGTTTTTCAGTAAATTCTAAGTTTTTCAGTGCAACTCACTCATATACAATGTACTACACTGTGCATTTCGTCTAATGCGGGTTTTTCAGTAAATTCTAAGTTTTTCAGTGCAACTCACTCATATACAATGTACTACACTGTGCATTTCGTCTAATGCGGGTTTTTCAGTAAATTCTAAGTTTTTCAGTGCAACTCACTCATATACTATGTACTACAGTGTGCATTTCTTCTAATGCGGGTTTTTCAGTAAATTCTAAATTTTTCAGTGCAACTCACTCATATACTATGTACTACAGTGTGCATTTCGTCTAATGCGGGTTTTTCAGTAAATTATAAGTTTTTCAGTGCAACTCACTCATATACTATGTACTACACTGTGCATTTCGTCTAATGCGGGTTTTTCAGTAAATTCTAAGTTTTTCAGTGCAACTCACTCATATACAATGTACTACACTGTGCATTTCCTCTAATGCGGGTTTTTCAGTAAATTCTAAGTTTTTCAGTGCAACTCACTCATATACAATGTACTACACTGTGCATTTCGTCTAATGCGGGTTTTTCAGTAAATTCTAGGTTTTTCAGTGCAACTCACTCATATACTATGTAGTACACTGTGCATTTCGTCTAATGCGGGTTTTTCAGTAAATTCTAAGTTTTTCAGTACAACTCACTCATATACAATGTACTACACTGTGCATTTCGTCTAATGCGGGTTTTTCAGTAAATTCTAATTTTTTCAGTGCAACTCACTCATGTACTATGTACTACACTGTGCATTTCGTCTAATGCGGGTTTTTCAGTAAATTCTAAGTTTTTCAGTGCAACTCACTCATATACAATGTACTACACTGTGCATTTCGTCTAATGCGGGTTTTTCAGTAAATTCTAAGTTTTTCAGTGCAACTCACTCATATACTATGTAGTACACTCTGCATTTCGTCTAATGCGGATTTTTCAGTAAATTCTAAGTTTTTCAGTGCAACTCACTCATATACAATGTACTACACTGTGCATTTCTTCTAATGCGAATTTTTCAGTAAATTCTAAGTTTTTCAGTGCAACTCACTCATATACAATGTACTACACTGTGCATTTCGTCTAATGCGGGTTTTTCAGTAAATTCTAAGTTTTTCAGTGCAACTCACTCATATACAATGTACTACACTGTGCATTTCGTCTAATGCGGGTTTTTCAGTAAATTCTAAGTTTTTCAGTGCAACTCACTCATATACAATGTACTACACTGTGCATTTCCTCTAATGCGGGTTTTTCAGTAAATTCTAAGTTTTTCAGTGCAACTCACCCATATACTATGTACTACACTGTGCATTTTGTCTAATGCGGGTTTTTCAGTAAATTATAAGTTTTTCAGTGCAACTCACTCATATACTATGTACTACACTGTGCATTTCGTCTAATGCGGGGTTTTTCAGTAAATTCTAAGTTTTTCAGTGCAACTCACTCATATACAATGTACTACACTGTGCATTTTGTCTAATGCGGGTTTTTCAGTAAATTATAAGTTTTTCAGTGCAACTCACTCATATACTATGTACTACAGTGTGCATTTCGTCTAATGCGGGTTTTTCAGTAAATTCTAACTTTTTCAGTGCAACTCACTCATATACAATGTACTACACTGTGCATTTCGTCTAATGCGGGTTTTTCAGTAAATTCTAGGTTTTTCAGTGCAACTCACTCATATACAATGTAGTACACTGTGCATTTCGTCTAATGCGGGTTTTTCAGTAAATTCTAAGTTTTTCAGTACAACTCACTCATATACAATGTACTACACTGTGCATTTCGTCTAATGCGGGTTTTTCAGTAAATTCTAATTTTTTCAGTGCAACTCACTCATATACTATGTACTACACTGTGCATTTCGTCTAATGCGGGTTTTTCAGTAAATTCTAAGTTTTTCAGTGCAACTCACTCATATACAATGTACTACACTGTGCATTTCGTCTAATGCGGGTTTTTCAGTAAATTCTAAGTTTTTCAGTGCAACTCACTCATATACAATGTACAACACTGTGCATTTCGTCTAATGCGGGTTTTTCAGTAAATTCTAAGTTTTTCAGTGCAACTCACTCATATACAATGTACTACACTGTGCATTTCCTCTAATGCGGGTTTTTCAGTAAATTCTAAGTTTTTCAGTGCAACTCACCCATATACTATGTACTACACTGTGCATTTCGTCTAATGCGGGTTTTTCAGTAAATTCTAAGTTTTTCAGTGCAACTCACTCATATACAATGTACTACACTGTGCATTTTGTCTAATGCGGGTTTTTCAGTAAATTATAAGTTTTTCAGTGCAACTCACTCATATAATATGTACTACAGTGTGCATTTCGTCTAATGCGGGTTTTTTCAGTAAATTCTAACTTTTTCAGTGCATCTCACTCATATACAATGTACTACACTGTGCATTTCGTCTAATGCGGGTTTTTCAGTAAATTCTAGGTTTTTCAGTGCAACTCACTCATATACTATGTAGTACACTGTGCATTTCGTCTAATGCGGGTTTTTCAGTAAATTCTAAGTTTTTCAGTACAACTCACTCATATACAATGTACTACACTGTGCATTTCGTCTAATGCGGGTTTTTCAGTAAATTCTAAGTTTTTCAGTGCAACTCACTCATATACAATGTACTACACTGTGCATTTCGTCTAATGCGGGTTTTTCAGTAAATTCTAAGTTTTTCAGTGCAACTCACTCATATACAATGTACTACACTGTGCATTTCGTCTAATGCGGGTTTTCCAGTAAATTCTAAGTTTTTCAGTGCAACTCACTCATATACAATGTACTACACTGTGCATTTCGTCTAATGCGGGTTTTTCAGTAAATTCTAAGTTTTTCAGTGCAACTCACTCATATACAATGTACTACACTGTGCATTTCGTCTAATGCGGGTTTTCCAGTAAATTCTAAGTTTTTCAGTGCAACTCACTCATATACTATGTACTACACTGTGCATTTCGTCTAATGCGGGTTTTTCAGTAAATTCTAAGTTTTTCAGTGCAACTCACTCATATACAATGTACTACACGGTGCATTTCGTCTAATGCGGGTTTTTCAGTAAATTCTAAGTTTTTCAGTGCAACTCACTCATATACAATGTACTACACTGTGCATTTCGTCTAATGCGGATTTTTCAGTAAATTCTAAGTTTTTCAGTGCAACTCACTCATATACAATGTACTACACTGTGCATTTCTTCTAATGCGGGTTTTTCAGTAAATTCTAAGTTTTTCAGTGCAACTCACTCATATACAATGTACTACACTGTGCATTTCGTCTAATGCGGGTTTTTCAGTAAATTCTAAGTTTTTCAGTGCAACTCATTCATATACAATGTACTACACTGTGCATTTCGTCTAATTCGGGTTTTTCAGTAAATTCTAAGTTTTTCAGTGCAACTCACTCATATACTATGTACTACACTGTGAATTTTGTCTAATGCGGGTTTTTCAGTAAATTCTAAGTTTTTCAGTGCAACTCACTCATATACTATGTACTACAGTGTGCATTTCGTCTAATGCGGGTTTTTCAGTAAATTCTAAGTTTTTCAGTGCAACTCACTCATATATAATGTACTACACTGTGCATTTCATCTAATGCGGGTTTTTCAGTAAATTCTAAGTTTTTCAGTGCAACTCACTCATATACTATGTACTACACTGTGCATTTCGTCTAATGCGGGTTTTTCAGTAAATTCTAAGTTTTTCAGTGCAACTCACTCATATACAATGTACTACACTGTGCATTTCGTCTAATGCGGGTTTTTCAGTAAATTCTAAGTTTTTCAGTGCAACTCACTCATATACAATGTACTACACTGTGCATTTCGTCTAATGCGGGTTTTTCAGTAAATTCTAAGTTTTTCAGTGCAACTCACTCATATACAATGTACTACACTGTGCATTTTGTCTAATGCGGGTTTTTCAGTAAATTATAATTTTTTCAGTGCAACTCACTCATATACTATGTACTACACTGTGCATTTCGTCTAATGCGGGTTTTTCAGTAAATTCTAAGTTTTTCAGTGCAACTCACTCATATACAATGTACTACACTGTGCATTTTGTCTAATGCGGGTTTTTCAGTAAATTATAAGTTTTTCAGTGCAACTCACTCATATACTATGTACTACAGTGTGCATTTCGTCTAATGCGGGTTTTTCAGTAAATTCTAACTTTTTCAGTGCATCTCACTCATATACAATGTACTACACTGTGCATTTCGTCTAATGCGGGTTTTTCAGTAAATTCTAGGTTTTTCAGTGCAACTCACTCATATACTATGTAGTACACTGTGCATTTCGTCTAATGCGGGTTTTTCAGTAAATTCTAAGTTTTTCAGTACAACTCACTCATATACAATGTACTACACTGTGCATTTCGTCTAATGCGGGTTTTTCAGTAAATTCTAATTTTTTCAGTGCAACTCACTCATATACTATGTACTACACTGTGCATATCGTCTAATGCGGGTTTTTCAGTAAATTCTAAGTTTTTCAGTGCAACTCACTCATATACAATGTTCTACACTGTGCATTTCGTCTAATGCGGGTTTTTCAGTAAATTCTAAGTTTTTCAGTGCAACTCACTCATATACAATGTACTACACTGTGCATTTCGTCTAATGCGGGTTTTTCAGTAAATTCTAAGTTTTTCAGTGCAACTCACTCATATACAATGTACTACACTGTGCATTTCGTCTAATGCGGGTTTTCCAGTAAATTCTAAGTTTTTCAGTACAACTCACTCATATACTATGTACTACACTGTGCATTTCGTCTAATGCGGGTTTTTCAGTAAATTCTAAGTTTTTCAGTGCAACTCACTCATATACAATGTACTACACGGTGCATTTCGTCTAATGCGGGTTTTTCAGTAAATTCTAAGTTTTTCAGTGCAACTCACTCATATACAATGTACTACACTGTGCATTTCGTCTAATGCGGGTTTTTCAGTAAATTCTAAGTTTTTCAGTGCAACTCACTCATATACAATGTACTACACTGTGCATTTCGTCTAATGCGGGTTTTTCAGTAAATTCTAAGTTTTTCAGTGCAACTCACTCATATACAATGTACTACACTGTGCATTTCGTCTAATGCGGGTTTTTCAGTAAATTCTAAGTTTTTCAGTGCAACTCACTCATATACTATGTACTACACTGTGCATTTTGTCTAATGCGGGTTTTTCAGTAAATTCTAAATTTTTCAGTGCAACTCACTCATATACTATGTACTACAGTGTGCATTTCGTCTAATGCGGGTTTTTCAGTAAATTATAAGTTTTTCAGTGCAACTCACTCATATACTATGTACTACACTGTGCATTTCGTCTAATGCGGGTTTTTCAGTAAATTCTAAGTTTTTCAGTGCAACTCACTCATATACAATGTACTACACTGTGCATTTCCTCTAATGCGGGTTTTTCAGTAAATTCTAAGTTTTTCAGTGCAACTCACTCATATACAATGTACTACACTGTGCATTTCGTCTAATGCGGGTTTTTCAGTAAATTCTAGGTTTTTCAGTGCAACTCACTCATATACTATGTAGTACACTGTGCATTTCGTCTAATGCGGGTTTTTCAGTAAATTCTAAGTTTTTCAGTACAACTCACTCATATACAATGTACTACACTGTGCATTTCGTCTAATGCGGGTTTTTCAGTAAATTCTAATTTTTTCAGTGCAACTCACTCATGTACTATGTACTACACTGTGCATTTCGTCTAATGCGGGTTTTTCAGTAAATTCTAAGTTTTTCAGTGCAACTCACTCATATACAATGTACTACACTGTGCATTTCGTCTAATGCGGGTTTTTCAGTAAATTCTAAGTTTTTCAGTGCAACTCACTCATATACTATGTAGTACACTCTGCATTTCGTCTAATGCGGATTTTTCAGTAAATTCTAAGTTTTTCAGTGCAACTCACTCATATACAATGTACTACACTGTGCATTTCTTCTAATGCGAATTTTTCAGTAAATTCTAAGTTTTTCAGTGCAACTCACTCATATACAATGTACTACACTGTGCATTTCGTCTAATGCGGGTTTTTCAGTAAATTCTAAGTTTTTCAGTGCAACTCACTCATATACAATGTACTACACTGTGCATTTCGTCTAATGCGGGTTTTTTCAGTAAATTCTAAGTTTTTCAGTGCAACTCACTCATATACAATGTACTACACTGTGCATTTCCTCTAATGCGGGTTTTTCAGTAAATTCTAAGTTTTTCAGTGCAACTCACCCATATACTATGTACTACACTGTGCATTTTGTCTAATGCGGGTTTTTCAGTAAATTATAAGTTTTTCAGTGCAACTCACTCATATACTATGTACTACACTGTGCATTTCGTCTAATGCGGGTTTTTCAGTAAATTCTAAGTTTTTCAGTGCAACTCACTCATATACAATGTACTACACTGTGCATTTTGTCTAATGCGGGTTTTTCAGTAAATTATAAGTTTTTCAGTGCAACTCACTCATATACTATGTACTACACTGTGCATTTCGTCTAATGCGGGTTTTTCAGTAAATTCTAACTTTTTCAGTGCAACTCACTCATATACAATGTACTACACTGTGCATTTCGTCTAATGCGGGTTTTTTCAGTAAATTCTAGGTTTTTCAGTGCAACTCACTCATATACAATGTAGTACACTGTGCATTTCGTCTAATGCGGGTTTTTCAGTAAATTCTAAGTTTTTCAGTACAACTCACTCATATACAATGTACTACACTGTGCATTTCGTCTAATGCGGGTTTTTCAGTAAATTCTAATTTTTTCAGTGCAACTCACTCATATACTATGTACTACACTGTGCATTTCGTCTAATGCGGGTTTTTCAGTAAATTCTAAGTTTTTCAGTGCAACTCACTCATATACAATGTACTACACTGTGCATTTCGTCTAATGCGGGTTTTTCAGTAAATTCTAAGTTTTTCAGTGCAACTCACTCATATACAATGTACAACACTGTGCATTTCGTCTAATGCGGGTTTTTCAGTAAATTCTAAGTTTTTCAGTGCAACTCACTCATATACAATGTACTACACTGTGCATTTCCTCTAATGCGGGTTTTTTCAGTAAATTCTAAGTTTTTCAGTGCAACTCACCCATTATACTATGTACTACACTGTGCATTTTGTCTAATGCGGGTTTTTCAGTAAATTATAAGTTTTTCAGTGCAACTCACTCATATACTATGTACTACACTGTGCATTTCGTCTAATGCGGGTTTTTCAGTAAATTCTAAGTTTTTCAGTGCAACTCACTCATATACAATGTACTACACTGTGCATTTTGTCTAATGCGGGTTTTTCAGTAAATTATAAGTTTTTCAGTGCAACTCACTCATATACTATGTACTACAGTGTGCATTTCGTCTAATGCGGGTTTTTCAGTAAATTCTAACTTTTTCAGTGCAACTCACTCATATACAATGTACTACACTGTGCATTTCGTCTAATGCGGGTTTTTCAGTAAATTCTAGGTTTTTCAGTGCAACTCACTCATATACTATGTAGTACACTGTGCATTTCGTCTAATGCGGGTTTTTCAGTAAATTCTAAGTTTTTCAGTACAACTCACTCATATACAATGTACTACACTGTGCATTTCGTCTAATGCGGGTTTTTCAGTAAATTCTAATTTTTTCAGTGCAACTCACTCATATACTATGTTACTACACTGTGCATTTCGTCTAATGCGGGTTTTTCAGTAAATTCTAAGTTTTTCAGTGCAACTCACTCATATACAATGTACTACACTGTGCATTTCGTCTAATGCGGGTTTTTCAGTAAATTCTAAGTTTTTCAGTGCAACTCACTCATATACAATGTACTACACTGTGCATTTCGTCTAATGCGGGTTTTTCAGTAAATTCTAAGTTTTTCAGTGCAACTCACTCATATACAATGTACTACACTGTGCATTTCGTCTAATGCGGGTTTTTCAGTAAATTCTAAGTTTTTCAGTGCAACTCACTCATATACTATGTACTACACTGTGCATTTTGTCTAATGCGGGTTTTTCAGTAAATTCTAAATTTTTCAGTGCAACTCACTCATATACTATGTACTACAGTGTGCATTTCGTCTAATGCGGGTTTTTCAGTAAATTCTAAGTTTTTCAGTGCAACTCACTCATATACAATGTACTACACTGTGCATTTCGTCTAATGCGGGTTTTTCAGTAAATTCTAAGTTTTTCAGTGCAACTCACTCATATACAATGTACTATACTGTGCATTTCCTCTAATGCGGGTTTTTCAGTAAATTCTAAGTTTTTCAGTGCAACTCACCCATATACTATGTACTACACTGTGCATTTTGTCTAATGCGGGTTTTTCAGTAAATTCTAAGTTTTTCAGTGCAACTCACTCATATACTATGTACTACACTGTGCATTTCGTCTAATGCGGGTTTTTCAGTAAATTCTAAGTTTTTCAGTGCAACTCACTCATATACAATGTACTACACTGTGCATTTCGTCTAATGCTGGTTTTTCAGTAAATTCTAAGTTTTTCAGTGCAACTCACTCATATACAATGTACTACACTGTGCATTTCGTCTAATGCGGGTTTTTCAGTAAATTCTAGGTTTTTCAATGCAACTCACTCATATACTATGTAGTACACTGTGCTTTTCGTCCACTGCGGGTTTTTCAGTAAATTCTAAGTTTTTCAGTACAACTCACTCATATACAATGTACTACACTGTGCATTTCGTCTAATGCGGGTTTTTCAGTAAATTCTAATTTTTTCAGTGCAACTCACTCATGTACTATGTACTACACTGTGCATTTCGTCTAATGCGGGTTTTTCAGTAAATTCTAAGTTTTTCAGTGCAACTCACTCATATACTATGTAGTACACTCTGCATTTCGTCTAATGCGGATTTTTCAGTAAATTCTAAGTTTTTCAGTGCAACTCACTCATATACAATGTACTACACTGTGCATTTCTTCTAATGCGGGTTTTTCAGTAAATTCTAAGTTTTTCAGTGCAACTCACTCATATACATTATACTACACTGTGCATTTCGTCTAATGCGGGTTTTTCAGTAAATTCTAAGTTTTTCAGTGCAACTCACTCATATACAATGTACTACACTGTGCATTTCGTCTAATGCGGGTTTTTCAGTAAATTCTAAGTTTTTCAGTGCAACTCACTCATATACAATGTACTACACTGTGCATTTCGTCTAATGCGGGTTTTTCAGTAAATTCTAAGTTTTTTCAGTGCAACTCACTCATATACAATGTACTACACTGTGCATTTCGTCTAATGCGGGTTTTTCAGTAAATTCTAAGTTTTTCAGTGCAACTCACTCATATACTATGTACTACACTGTGCATTTCGTCTAATGCGGGTTTTTCAGTAAATTCTAAGTTTTTCAGTGCAACTCACTCATATACAATGTACTACACTGTGCATTTCGTCTAATGCGGGTTTTTCAGTAAATTCTAAGTTTTTCAGTGCAACTCACTCATATACAATGTACTACACTGTGCATTTCGTCTAATGCGGGTTTTTCAGTAAATTCTAAGTTTTTCAGTGCAACTCACTCATATACAATGTACTACACTGTGCATTTCGTCTAATGTGGGTTTTTCAGTAAATTCTAAGTTTTTCAGTGCAACTCACTCATATACTATGTACTACACTGTGCATTTTTTCTAATGCGGGTTTTTCAGTAAATTCTAAATTTTTCAGTGCAACTCACTCATATACTATGTACTACAGTGTGCATTTCGTCTAATGCGGGTTTTTCAGTAAATTCTAAGTTTTTCAGTGCAACTCACTCATATACAATGTAGTACACGGTGCATTTCGTCTAATGCGGGTTTTTCAGTAAATTCTAAGTTTTTCAGTGCAACTCACTCATATACAATGTACTACACTGTGCATTTCCTCTAATGCGGGGTTTTTCAGTAAATTCTAAGTTTTTCAGTGCAACTCACCCATATACTATGTACTACACTGTGCATTTTGTCTAATGCGGGTTTTTCAGTAAATTATAAGTTTTTCAGTGCAACTCACTCATATACTATGTACTACACTGTGCATTTCGTCTAATGCGGGTTTTTCAGTAAATTCTAAGTTTTTCAGTGCAACTCACTCATATACAATGTACTACACTGTGCATTTCGTCTAATGCTGGTTTTTCAGTAAATTCTAAGTTTTTCAGTGCAACTCACTCATATACAATGTACTACACTGTGCATTTCGTCTAATGCGGGTTTTTCAGTAAATTCTAGGTTTTTCAGTGCAACTCACTCATATACTATGTAGTACACTGTGCATTTCGTCTAATGCGGGTTTTTCAGTAAATTCTAATTTTTTCAGTGCAACTCACTCATGTACTATGTACTACACTGTGCATTTCGTCTAATGCGGGTTTTTCAGTAAATTCTAAGTTTTTCAGTGCAACTCACTCATATACAATGTACTACACTGTGCATTTCGTCTAATGCGGGTTTTTCAGTAAATTCTAAGTTTTTTCAGTGCAACTCACTCATATACTATGTAGTACACTCTGCATTTCGTCTAATGCGGATTTTTCAGTAAATTCTAAGTTTTTCAGTGCAACTCACTCATATACAATGTACTACACTGTGCATTTCGTCTAATGCGGGTTTTTCAGTAAATTCTAAGTTTTTCAGTGCAACTCACTCATATACAATGTACTACACTGTGCATTTCGTCTAATGCGGGTTTTTCAGTAAATTCTAAGTTTTTCAGTGCAACTCACTCATATACAATGTACTACACTGTGCATTTCGTCTAATGCGGGGTTTTTCAGTAAATTCTAAGTTTTTCAGTGCAACTCACTC